>NC_036239.1:5511390-5512541 GCF_002742605.1 Olea europaea var. sylvestris
GCTATACCCCCTGAAATGCAACTTTTTAAGTGCATGTTTGGTTAAACTTATAATTGTTTATTTATTGGTTAAATTCTAAACATATTACGTTGATTCACAAATTTCCTAATTTTATTATTCTAATTTTTGAAGGATTCACAACTTACAATCCAATAAAATTTTAATTTGAACGAATTAGTTTTTGGTGAAACAGATAATTTTTTTAAGTGATTCTTACGGACTTTAAATTTCTAATTTTTAATCTACACCCAAATTGATTTTTATATCAATATTCGATTTTTGAATCGAATTACGGTACAAGTTAAGGGTGGTTTTACCATTGTTTGAGCCACATTATTTTTATAAGAATACATTTTTTAATAGTGTATTGATGAGAAATGTGTGGTTAAAAAATAAAGAAAAATTTTGAATTTACTTGTAATATTATTTTTAAAAAATATGTGGTCGAAATTATATCAAATTACTGTTGAATAATGTATTTTTTGAAAGAATGTTAATCAAACCGGACCTTAATTTTAAAATATATCTTCTAACACGTGAACAAATTCAACTTGAACAACTTACTCTCCTTAAATTTTTTTTTTACTGTACTTTCGTTAGATTTTACTTTTTAGCTTATTTGGTAGGATTATTATGTAATACCAACAAAGAAAAAAAATAAAATGATGTTAGGACAACTCAGTTGGGACATTAATTTTCGAGAGGCATGGACATGACTGTACCAAGATTAAAATTATTTTTATTTTCAACTGTCTTTGTCTATTTATTTATTTAAATACAATTTAAAAGAGAGAAAATGAAATAAAAACTAAGAGCCATGACATGTTTGGGATAATGATTTTACAAATTAAGTTTTACTCAGCCTCTCCAGATAAATGATTTAATTTAAAAATTGATAGAAAAAAAGTTATCTTTTGCAATAAGTAGGCGAAATATTGAGCTAATAAATAGGTCCTTAATGCCTGAGTTACAAAAGGCAGTGTTGGAATAGAATCCAATGGTTAGCGAAAATGGGCGTGCAAATGCAATATGAAAGCCAAATCCCATCAAATGATCCACCCAATTAATAGCTATATCTGACACAACTTATCATTGAATATCTGTATCTATACCTCCTTACACTGTATCTATTTATACTGTATTGCTCTAAA
>NC_036239.1:5513071-5516254 GCF_002742605.1 Olea europaea var. sylvestris
AGGTGTGGTTTCAGAACAGAAGGGCAAGGTTAGTCATTTTGGGGCTTGGTCAAGGGTATTATTGTCATACAATAAATGTTAGCACGTGACTATCAATACTTTTATAGGATTAGTAAGGGCCTACTCGAGCGAAAAAGGATTCCGACTCTCAACAATTATTATATAGGATCAATAAGGCACACGAACAAACTAGCGAAAAAGGATTCCAACTCTCGATAATTATGCCTAGTTTGGCCTCAATTAATTTTCATTACATTACATTCCATTTTTTTCTATTTCATTTTCAACCACAGAATCTTTTATAAAATAATATTATACATAAATCAAAAATTTTTTTTTTCAACCACTCATTTTTTAGAAAAATACTATTCCACCTATTTTCTTTTTCTAGAAAAGGGCTATATAGGATTAATGAGGCGAAAAAGTATTCCTGACTTTAAATGGTTACATAGGAGTAGTAAGGTCAGCCAAAAAATCCATGTAACGGGACTTAATTTATGTCACGCGAATAAACCTTAGAGTCCATGTCTCAGCTTGTGGCTCGAGATTTTGGCATATTAGCCACTAAACTTCTTGTGATAAGATTATGAGATGGACACAACATTTGGGCTTGATTAAGATCAAAATGTTTTTGCATTATGTAGTTCGTGTTAAGTGGTTTTGCATCTGAAAAATAATACTACTAACCGAGGCTTTTCAATACCGTGGTTGCCTAATCTTCAATGGTAAATAGTACGAGAGATGCTACAAGTACAGGAAAAATCAACAGAAAATACACTTGATGGGTTTTTATTGGAAGATAAAGGTCCCGTTTGGGACGAATTTTAAAAATTGATTTTTTGACTGTTAGAAGAAAAGTGGGGTCCATCCGTGAGAGAAGAAGTCAAAAATTACGGTTGGAATAGTGAAATAACAATAAAAAAATCAAATTTTTTGGGCAAAAAATCCCTCCCAAACAGGCTTAAAAAAAAAGAAAGAAAAACAGGCCATCAGCACCCTGTCTAAATTCTGTCCAAAAAACCCGTACTTGAGGATTAAACCAAATGGTATAGGTACATTGAATAGCCACCCCTTATCTGAGGTTTGTCGACTTCTATTGAATAGGCGTATAGGCCCTAAAAGCCAGCTTTTATTACTTTATTGAGCGGTAGTTCACTAAAATAACGTGTTTGGTTACACTTTATTGGTTTCCCAAAAAAATAATAGAAAAATAGACGGCGTCTTTGCAGATCAACGACAAAATAAATGTCATGGCAATTAATCTTGTAACGAAGCTGGAGGGACTATCACTTTTGAAATGCCTATTCGTTATGCAGGTCACAAGGTCTCAGAACTATGACTTGCCCTGGATTTTCTGGCATTTTGATGTTATGCTTTCATTAGAAAACAAAGTATTTGAGGTCTTGTTCTTAATAATTTTCATACATTTACTAAATTGCACATGTGATCTTGGGCATAGAAACATATGCACACCCGAGGCTTCTTCTGTTCAACCCCTCTTTGCCTGAATCATTAATTGCTGTCAATCTGACTAACATTAACTGGAAAGTGTAGTTTTGTCGAGACGGAGTAATGCATATGGCTTTTCTGGTTCAACCATATGCCGTTGAATCGTCATTTACATAATGTTCTGGTCAAAACTTGTAGCTAAATGAAATGATCACAGCTTTTGACTTTGTTATTGAATGACATTCAATTTGAAAATGGTACAGGACAAAGTTGAAGCAAACAGAGGTTGATTGCGAGTATCTAAGGCGTTGCTGTGCAAACCTGACAGAGGAAAACAGGAGATTGAAGAAGGAGGTGAATGAGCTAAGAGCACTGAAGCTGTCTCCACAATTTTACATGAATATGACCCCTCCTACTACCCTTACCATGTGTCCACAGTGTGAGCGTGTGGCTGTCTCGTCCGCCACATCTTCAGCAACTCGCCAATGCAATCCGGTAGCGGTTCACCACCAACGGCCAATTCCCGTGACCTCATGGGCTGCCATGATTCCATCTCAGCCACTTGATGCCCAGCGCAACAATTCATAGGTTCAATTCAAGTCTAAGGATGACGAGGTTGTGCCACCAAAAGGAGTGGTCAAGCGGCAGTGGAGGAAGACTGCTTTCGATTTGGACCAATCAAACCTTGTAAAGGATAGTCTGGTAGAGCACAGTACTAGTGTTTATAGAATGGGTAGGAGATGGACAGAACCATGCGAAAATCTGGGGTTATGTTTTTTGTTTTGTGTTTGAAAGGATGATTAATGTTAAGACAAATATAGTATTTTATTATGGAGATTAAGGTAACTTTGCTGAAGATTATTGGCAGATTATGAATAACTTAGAATTATTGTAGGCACTGAGCCAGAAATGGTTGATCCTAAACCAGTTCGTTTCTAGCCTCAAGCGGGGAACCAAACAAGTCCACATATAAAATCATCGTTTAGAATTGGTCTGATCAAATTCTAAAACTTGGATCGAACTACCCTGCTGCACTATGCTTCAGAAGCATTGGCAAAGATCCTTGTTAAAAATCCCTGATGAATGACGTTCACCATGCATGTCAATGCCAGCTCCTACCATGAAATTATTGCTGGGAAAATTTTAATTTAGGTCTACGGGAAGCCCAAGAGTGACTAACCAAGAGAGGGGTAGATTAGTTATCAAAACTTTTTCGATAGTGAATTTTAGATTTAAATTAATGTGATGGCAAATATGTACAATTATGAAAGAAAATAAGGACAAGTAATAGGAACAATATAAATGTGATAAGTAAAAAGGAAAGATGATGCAAATGATATAATTGTGGAGGTTCGATTCAAAGTAATGATCTATGTCCTCCGTTACCATGTTCTCCGGCACGAGCAAGACCTTTTCAGTATGTTGATTTACATATGGTGCAATTCAACTATTTACAACACTTCCGATGACTTATAAATAAGGAGCACCGATCTTTTGATAATGTTGGGTTTTATAATTTGAAACTTTCCTCACAATAAAGATATAATCACAGTTAAGTTCAAAGAGAGAAGTAAACTAATACTTCAATGAATAGTAATGAATAAAGCTCAAGTGTTAGATTGAAAAACCTTGATAATTGAAATGATTTTTAAAAGTAAGTTCGATCAAAAAAATTTCAAAAGTAAATGGATTGATAAAGATAGACAAAGAGTAGAGATCAAAAGTATCCCACTT
>NC_036239.1:5518307-5519438 GCF_002742605.1 Olea europaea var. sylvestris
AAAGTAAGTTCGATCAAAAAAATTTCAAAAGTAAATGGATTGATAAAGATAGACAAAGAGTAGAGATCAAAAGTATCCCACTTTAATGCTCTTGGAAGTGTGTAAATGAACGCAAAGTGAGGCGGTACTTATAACGGTGGAACCTTAAAAAATTCTCTACTGAATGTTCACTAATGTACCGGACAGTGCAGTAGCCGTTGTGGGTCAGAATTCAGAACGGTTACATGTTTTGACTATTGGACAGATGAAATCAACCGGATGTCCGCCAAAGGAACTAGACCATCCGATACAATAGTTTTTCCAAATTTTTCTTCCCCGTGTCTATTTCATCAGTTAACTGACATCAAGTTTTGAACATGAAAGATAAAACTTGAGTATTGGTAACATATGCTGATTCACCACTCGTTTCCTCCTCACTAACCCACTCCCAAAAACCACATTTCACGCTGCACGTATTGAATAGTCTACCTTTGTTTAGTGTGTTCTTCTCTATCTCAAAGCACTTTAGAAAAGTATGTTTACACCATGAGTAGGGGTGTTTGTTCGGGCATCCCGCAAAAAAAAAAAAAATAATAAAGCCCCTTCAGTCTGCAGTTATTACAAACTGGGTGATTTTTTCCTCTCATGACAAGCTGTGAATCAAGCACCTAACAAGATAATAAGTACAACATATGAGAAACATCACGATACAAGTAAGGACTCATGTCTACCATTCTTCTAAACCCAAAACAATAGTCATAGAAAAACAAAAACCTGATTGATGAATACTTTTATTATTTGTGAGTTTCACAAAATGTGTTTGATTTTATCGACAATAAACCTTTTACGAATATCAACCAAAAACAGGCTCAATCTTTCGGCACAAATTCAGTGATTATGCTTCCAAGCTTGGCAAAGGTAACTATCAATCCTAGATTGAATTATATCATTATACTTTGCTTTTAATATAGTTTGAACACAATGTTTAGACTTTACGTACGTGAAAGGAATGGTGCACTAATTCTTTTAGCTAACATATCATAGCCGCAGCATATAAAACAATCCACTTTAAAAACAATTAATACTAGCAGCATATAAAAAAATTCCCCAACTAATTCTTTCTAAACATGTTTCATTTGGTATTTTTTTTTT
>NC_036239.1:5525466-5526046 GCF_002742605.1 Olea europaea var. sylvestris
AGTGGATGAAGTGCAAGGTATTGCCTTAATTTTTAACAATTGAATTTATTTTTTGTTTCATTTGCTTACGTTGCAACTTTCCCAGTTCCCGCCAATGTAGCCCGACCAGGACGGGAAGTTACGATAAAGAGACGGCGATTGGCACGACTGCGACGTCCGACGCCTGCTACCAGGACTCCGTACACGAGGGGGAGCGCAAAGCAAAAACATAAGTAACTATGGATAAATTGCCGAACATAGCACGATGATGGGGTTCAGCATGCTTTTGTCTTTTTTTGATGTAATTTACGTGGTGAAGGATGTTTGTTAATTCGCGTTATATTGGTGTCTTTTTCATTCATTTTTGTGATTTACATATCAATCAGGGTAGTTGGCAAGCTTGGTGACACTTAGAAGCATTCGTCACATTTTGCAATTCCCATGGTGAATGCCTTGTCACCGTTTACCGTTACTGAAATTATTATAGTGTTACAACTTGTATTAGTTATCCGGCTTTATTATGTTATGTCAATCGTACTTACGGTACTAAGTGCCTTCATTCAATTTTTGTCAACGCTCGTACATTGTATTGCGCAAAAAA
>NC_036239.1:5529641-5541317 GCF_002742605.1 Olea europaea var. sylvestris
GCAGTGAATTTCTGAGGTTTCTTTAACACATCATATTAAGTGTGGTCGTTATTATTCACCTACCAAATGACAAAATGAAAATGGCATATTGGCATTGTCATTAAAGAGACCTTAATGGTGGTAATGGAAAAAATTGCTCAATGGTGATAATGACATTTTATTAAGGATTCAAAAAAATCAAACAAATGAATGCATAATACTTTCAAATTAATTTCAAATAAATATGCCCATGTTGTATTTAATATGTACAAATACAAAGCTATAAAAGTAAAATAAAATAATTTGTAATTGCTAACCTCTCAAAGTGAATGTAGAATGCAACAAAAATGTCTTCTTGATCAATGAAAATGAAGAAGATGAAAAAGAGGTAGGGTTTCTTGTTTATGTTTCGTTTTCTAATTTATTTGGAAATTTTTATTAACAAAAATTCATATTAATCAATAAAATACACATTTATCCCTGTTTTCTATATATAAATTAAATGATCATATCAAATCAATGCTTTTCCTTCACATCAAGCATTTAATGCTACTAGAAATGTGTGATTAAGGGTATTTTGGACTTTGCAACCCAAAAATGTGACATTTGTGCTCACAAAAAGTGAAAATGACAATTTTTTTTTAACTTTCATTTTTTGTGACAATTTTGTAAATTTCCCTTGTTTTTTTGAAAAAAAGTCACCTCACTCCGTCAAATCACGTGTCAACCGGTTCGGATACCATAGCGGCATTGTTTTACATTTCATCAACCATCAAATCAACCCATTAAATAATCATATTTGACAACACGGTTCGATTGGTACGGTTGGGAGTAGAGCTTTTTTCCAAGAAGAGCCTTTGATAAATAAATGTTCACTGTTTGTTATCAATCTATAAGGAGTAAATTTGATTGTTTGGTAGTGTAAATACGAAAATAACTGTTTTATTACTTGTACAATACTACATTGTTATTCGATTAAAAATTAATAACATATTCGTGAATAATATTTATTTTAATCTCATAAAATCTACTAAAATTAGTTTTTATTGAATTAGAATGGTATTGTTATTTTGGTGCATATCATATTATTTATTTTATTCGATAATATGTCTTATATTATAGACATATGAGATGTATATGACATTTCATACTTGAATTATAAATCTTTCAAAAAAAAAAATATATATTTAAATTATACAATCAACATAATATTTTATCTTTACATTTGTGTATGAGATAATTTTCACGAGTTCATTAACGGCTTGTTTGACCCATTATTTAGAAAAAAATGCATTATTCTACGGTATTTTGATATCATTTTAACCACACATTCTTCAATAAAATAATATTACACGTAAATTTAAAAAAAATTCTTATTTTTTAACCGCACATTTTCCATCAATACACTATTCAAAAATTCATTTTTCCCTACAAAATGAGAATCAAACAAGGGCTAAATTGACAACGGTCTTTTCTCAATTTTCAAATTCTAACCAAGGACAGACAATTTTGAAATCTAAAAATAAAAGTGTTTCTACATGGTGACATTTTATCAGTGATTTCCAACAAAGCAAGTAGTGTCAAATAAACCAGAGCCGGTGGGATAGAACATGGTCCTTTCAAATTTAGAAGAGTTCATGAATTTTGCAAGTTTTGGGATAAAATAATTACTAAAAGTACAATGTGATTGAACAAGTTGTGATTAAGTAAATATTCGTTGTGAATCCTACAAAATATGTAATTAAAGTTAATTGAATATGTAAAACAAATTATAATTTACTTTTATGAAATTGATCTTCTGCCAATCGTGGACATGAGATCAGTTTTGATAATTTTTAATGCTCTTCAGACATAGGCTTTACAGTGACATACCATTTTAAATAAACATTGGTGCACCCTCGCTTATCAAAGCATGTCGTGGTATACTACTATTCCTTCTAAAAAATTACTAATAACTTTTTTTCCGAACGTAGACTTTGTTTATCATAGAGATTGGAATGCAATACTTTCTTAATAGCATGTCGACGGAGTTATTTACCAGTCCCGAGTACTATAATAGTATTTAATTTACTTAATAGCAAGTGGATGGTACCAACTTCGAGTACTATAGTTGAATTTAATCTCCTAAATCTTATCAAAAAACCAATTTTAGTCTTCTTAATAAATAAAAATTAGTCAAAACCGACTTTTCAAATGTCCAAAACTGTATTTTGGCTTACGAAGACCGGAAAACCAATTTTAGTCTTCTTAATAAATAAAAATTAGTCAAAACCGACTTTTCAAATGTCCAAAACTGTATTTTGGCTTACGAAGACCGGAAAACCAATTTTAGTCTTCTTAATAAATAAAAATTAGTCAAAACCGACTTTTCAAATGTCCAAAACTGTATTTTGGCTTACGAAGACCGGAAAACCAATTTTAGTCTTCTTAATAAATAAAAATTAGTCAAAACCGACTTTTCAAATGTCCAAAACTGTATTTTGGCCTACGAAGACCGGCAGAAATTATATTAAGTACCCGTTTGATTGTAAAGATGAAATTTGGGTAGAAAGAAAATGAATTATAGGGAACTGAATTGCCTATAAATTATTTTCCTGTAAATTGTCAATTTATTGTGTTTGATTGGTATAATTTTTTACGTGAAAAATATTAAAATAAAAGTATTTTTAAGGGATGAAATTTACTGGTATTAGGGATAAAATTTGTTTCCATTGCCAAAAAAAATCAAGAAAATCATCTATATTTTGGTGTTCGTTTGGCTTTGTTTTACATGAATATTGTCGATTAAAAGGAAATATTTTTTACAATAATTCTTAGAATTTGATTCCATTGTCAAAAAATAAAAAAGAAAAAGAAAAATAAAAAAATCGTTACAGTAACCGGAAAAATGGATTCTCACCATTTTGGTGTGAATTCAAATTCATCAAAAAGCTGGAATTTGGTTGAGGTGGCAACAAAGTGAGAAAATGAATTCTATGAAAAATAAATGTTATCAAACAATAAAAAAGTGGAAGATGGAATTGAAATTCCATTTTCCATGGAA
This sequence comes from Olea europaea var. sylvestris, assembly GCF_002742605.1. NCBI lineage: Eukaryota > Viridiplantae > Streptophyta > Magnoliopsida > Lamiales > Oleaceae > Olea > Olea europaea. The sequence goes on from NC_036239.1 coordinate 5,532,664, forward strand.
TTCCAATGGCTATCAAACACTGCCTAAGATCATAGTTGCACTTAGTTAATAATTTGAAGTTGCTATTTTTAATAATGCATGCCCATTTTTTCAACATTGGGCGACTTTTCTTTTAGAAAAATTACACCATTAATTTTTCTTTTAAGGCCCTTGAAGCAATTTTCACTATCTTTAATTTTTTTTTCTTTCTATTTTTGTTGATTCATTTATTTATCTTTTGTTTTGGAAGACGGGTAGAATCTTCTAGAAATCAACCGTGCTACAAATTGGGATTTTTTTTTCCAGTCTAACCATTTGCAGCACATTGGAAGATTTTTATCCACTAGAAACCAACGATGCTTCAAATTAATTAAAATACGAGTCTTTCAAATAATTGGTCCAAAAAATATGTCAAATAGTTTGAGGACCAAGTTGCTACAGACCCCTAAATCAGAGATGACAAATGCAATTTTTCCTTCTAATTTCCAAAGTCTTATATGTACATGACAAAGAGAGAGGGATTCAGAGTCCAAGGAACGAGCAGAAGCATCGAAAAAAACATAGAGTCATGCTTGGGGTACATAATGGACATCATAATGATGTCCATAATGCCTAAGTGGCGCCCTGGACATTATGGACACTATTATGATGTCCATTATGTTGAAATAGAATAATCCAAAAACATAATGGTAAATATTCATCCTTCTTCAAATCAATGTTATCTTTTCTCAAATATTTTTCAATTTCACGTTTATTTTAGCTATAGTTTATATGTTCGATTTGTTGGAAATATAGAGGTAGTAATGAAACCAAATTATCACATACCGTATGTGTAGTTTAGATGCCAATTTTAAGCATACCGTATAGGCCGCTTACCGTATTTGCAGCTTACCGTATATACTGTCTATCGTATTTGCAGAAAACTCACCGTATTTGCACAAAAATTTTACAAACTATTTTTATTTCATTTCATATACAGTGAGTGATTTACACACATTTGCTAGATACCATATATGCACTTACATACACCAAAATATAGAAATACTATATTTGCATATATTCTCTAAATAAATACCGGTTGGACAACTATCAAACCGAATGTTATCAAATAAATTAATTTTCTTCAGATTTTTTTTCAACATACAGATAATAAACTGTAAAATTATATGAAGCACATATAACAAAATAAACTGAAAAATTTACGAAACATAAGATTAAATTGCAAATATGTAAATCACTAAATAAATAAATATGTGAATTGCAGAAAATAAATAAATTTTCAACCCGAGGCCCGTGCGAACACATTTTCCTTAAAACAGATTCGCCTTTTTACCCTAAGTGCTTGAGGTCTAATCCAAGCGTTTATTTCTCAGGATACAACGGTAAAACTCGTATAATCTGAGCGCCGTAGAAACTACTCCGACAAATTGATTTAGCGACTGAACAATATCACTACAACGACGACGTCAAAATTACAACAGATTATGTATGCGGACAACACTAATATGTAGACAATTTTTTCTCCTGTATTGTATATTTTCGTGGACTGTAATATGGTGTGTATTCTTGTGGTTGAATTGCTGGAAATGAGACTTAATATAAGTTTTAAATCTGCCTATTAACTCCATAGCAATAAACAGTGGAGTTGCTTCAATTTCTGGGAGTTTTTGGCAATTTTTGAAAACTCAAAAGTCATTGGAGAAAGCAATAAAAAAATTGTAAAACGTGGGCTCTTCAAAGGGGCCAATTTTTGCTTTGTTCGATCCAACATTTATGTGCGCAGGTCGTGCTCGCACACAAGTTCAAGGTCCGAATGTAATTTTGGTCCTTGATTTGCACCCCCTGTGTGTACACGTGGAAAGAACCTCTATGCTACACATGATTACACTATTCCAATGTGCAACCATATTTAAAGTGGTTCTTACTTTTATATTTTTCCTATATGGGACTAATGCAATTTTCCCACTTAAACTATCTTTCAATGGTCATCTTTGATCTCCAATTTTTCATTCATCGGAACTTCATTTTTGGCAATTAAATATATGATTTTGATGCTTTCACGGAGGAGAACACGGATCAACTTTGATCTTCCAAATTGGACCCACGGGTCCCACAAAAAATATTGCCAAAAGTGAACTATTTACTTATTTTTTCCAACAATCCCCCACATGAATGAAAATTGGGAGAGACATGAGATCGTGAGACACAAGACGTGATGATAAAGTTCAACGGTTGAAACCTGCATAGGTTAGGTAGATATTACCCTTTGAACCTTCCCTTGTAAAATCATATTTACTTTACTAGCTGACTAGTAGATAAGTTGTCTTGGAACTGTTCTGTCATTTATGTAAACGATGATATACTTCACACAGGATTCTTCCTAACCCAATTTAGTTCTTATTATTATGTTCGTTTTGGCCATGAACATATGCCTGATTCTTTGAGAGTTCTTAAGAATTGAGCCACACACAATTCTCTTAGAAGCAGTCTCATTTCTCTTTCACATAGATGATTTCTTATTACAAGTAACTCACATTACTTGGCTCGAACTTTGACGCATAAGAATAATTAAAAGCTTATTGCTTATCCTTCATCCTTACGGGCATCACTATTACATCATAGGAATGGACATGAGGAAACACCCCATAGTGATGTTATTAAACCTTTACAATTAGGCTGTTCCTTTGAACCTAGATCTTGGGATCTTCAGTCAACTAAGTTGAGTTTCCTTTGTAATGACTTATCCATTCAAGGGCTTAAGTCTCATTCCTTTCAATGATTTCTCAACTAACTCTCTATTTAACTTTTTGGTTAGCGGATCCGCAATTTATCTTTTGACCCTACATAGTCAATAGTGATCACTCCAGTTGAGAGTAGTTATCTTATGGTATTGTGTCTACGATGTATATGTCTAGACTTACCTTTGTACATGTTACTTTGTGCCCTTCATATTGCTGATTGGCTATCACAATATATGCAAATCGCTGGCATAGGTTTTGACCATCTTGGAATATCCTCTAAGAAGTTATGCAACCATTCAGCATCTTCACCACATTTATCTAGAGCTATAAATTCAGATTCTATCGTAGATCTGGCTATAAGTGTTGTTTAGAAGATTTCCATGATATGGCAGCACCTCCCAATGTGAACACAAATCCACTGGTGGAATTTGAGTCTCTTATATCAGCTATCCAATTAGCATCACCGTATCCTTCAATGACTGCTGGATATCTGGTATAATATAGTCCATAGTCACGAGTACATTTTAAGTACCTGATAAGAGTGTAAAATACCATATTTTCCCCTCTTAACTATTACATTCATGTGATTATATTATGCCAAAATGCACTCATTACTCTTATATTTTGGTTTAGGTTGCATTTTGGTAAAAAAGATGAAATTCGGAAGAAACAAGTGAAAAATGACCAAAGTATAAGATAACGAAAGTTCGAGAACTAAAGTGCAAATGATCCAAACTTGTGTCCAAGATTATGATGAAGATTCGAAAGTGATAGAGGTCAATTGGATGAGAAAAGAAGTCAAAGGGATGAAATAACATCAAAGTTTGATCAATACATCAATTTCCAATCGAAAACTAACACACCAATTTTTAGTCTCATGTTAGGACCCATTTTTGACATGGAAGATGATCGAATTGGGAGATGACTTCTGAATAAAAATTGTGTCCCTTTGAGTTAGCTATCTAATGCAACTTGAATCACCTCAATTGAATATCGGGAAAGAAAGTTATGATTAAAACACTGAAAACTGTCTGGCGGAACCATGCGGCCGCATGCCTTTCTACTATGCGATCGCACACACCTATACCGAGAATTGAAGAGGCGGAAAGTGCATAACCATGCGACCGCAATGACAATAACCATGCGGTCACATAGTATTTTTTTGGCGGCCGAATCTCAGTTTCCTTATACGATTGAATCTCTTATGATAACCTAATTTTCACGGGATATAAATGTCCAAAACCACCCAGAACGAAGGGAGACGCCCCGAGACCCATTTCTTTCATCATGGTGCTCAAGAAACTCCATGAAAAACTAAGGAACTCGGTGAAGCAACGAAGGAACTCATTGGATTTGAAGATTTCACGTCATAATTTCATGTAATTCGAACTCTCTTTGCTTAATAATTTCTAGATTTGGATTTTCTCGTTATGAATTAGTATTGAAATTTGTTTAACTTTTAATAAATTTCTCATGGATTCAGTCATGCTTTTTCCATTGTTAAATTAAACTATTTGTTGAGTTTCAATTTAAATTATTTATTGTTGAGATTATTTTAACTTTTATCAAATCCTTCATAGATCTAGCCATGCTCTTTCTATCGAATGATTGAAATAATTGTTAAATTTTAATCTTAATATCACTTTATTGACAGATTGATTACTGCCTTATGCCTGACGTATATGGTCGATTTTTTATCTTGCTCCAATAAAAATGTGCGAATGTGTTATAGAAAATCTAAATTCTAGAAACATAATTGGAATAAAATTGGATTTCACCGTTAAATCTTCCAATTAGAGAGTTGGGAAGAAAACCTCTAATTGAGTAAACATACATGAATTATTGATGTTGATTGATCCAATCCAATGGGGGAACTCCGACGCTTCACTAATTCGCATATTGATAATTAATTTTTATTTCAAGTGACAAATCATTCCCACATTTAATTACGAAAACCCTAATTTGTTTGATCTTTTGAGAATTTTTCCATCTCCCTATGGATACGACACCCCAAAGCTGTACTACAATCACCGCATTATTCTTTGGGCGTAATCAGTACCTTAGTATTCTTACTATTCCTTTCCAGTGATCAGCTCTTGGATTACTCATGTATCTACTCAGTTTACTGAGTCTGTAGACTATGTTTGGTCTTGTACAACTCATTAAGTACATTAGAGTTTCAATAACTCTCGAATATTCTACTTGAGGAATATTTTCACCTTTGTTTTTAGACAGATGTTGACTTGTATCTATCGGTGTTCTAGCCAAGCCAGTATCATCTTTATTGAACTTTTCCAAAATTTTATCCATATAATATAACTGACTTACAACCAGCCCATCTGATGTTCTTAAAATTTTGACTCCGAGTATAATATCAGCTAAACCCATATCTTTCATGTCAAATCTAAAATTCAACATATTATATTTGGATTTTAGAATCACACACAAGAAACTGATTAGCACTACGATTGTGGCAATTTAATGTTTTTGGACCTATCCTTACCTTCTTTGGTGTTGAAACAGTCACTTTAGCAAGACACCCCACACTCGTAAGTATTTATAGGAAGACTTTCTTCATTTCCATAACTTATAAGGGGTCTTTTTCATTTTCTTTCGGGGCACCTTATTTAAAAAGTAATTTACTGATAACACAGCTTCCCCCACATGTTCTGAGGTAACCCAGAACTTACTAGCATTGCATTCATTAGTTCCTTTAAAGTACGATTTTTTCGTTCAGCAACACCGTTTTGCTGTAGTGAATAAGGTGCGGTTGTTTCATGTATGATTTCGTGTTGTGCATAGAATTTCGCAAATGGTGCTTCATACTCACATCCTCGATCGCTTCTTAACACTTTAATTTTCTTATTAAGATGAGTTTCAATTTCATTCTTATAGAGAACAAATTTCTCTATAACTTCATCTTTACTTTTTGACAAATACACATAATAGTATTTGGTACTATCGTCGACAAAAGTAATGAAATACTTGTTGCCACCTCTTATTTTACAAGTTTTAAGTCACATACGTCACTGTGAATTAAATCAAGTGGTTCTGTGTTTCGTTCAATTCATTTAAATGATGACCTTGTCAATTTTGTCTCAACACAAGTTTCACACTTATATTTTGAATCAATGTGGAACTCGGGTATGCAATTTAAGTTAACTAGTCTTCATAAAGTATTATAGTTAACATGTCATAGTCTACCATTTCACAAATTGGAAGACTCAAAAAAATAAATAGAAGAGTTTACTTTATTCATTTTTTGTTTAACAACCATTACATTGCGTTTAAACATACCTTCGAAAATATATCCTTTTTCGACAAACATTTCACTTTTTGACAAAATAACTTTGTCTGACTCAAATGCAATGCGAAAGCCGTGCTTATTCAAAAGCGACCCGGACACTAGGTTCTTGCGAATTTTCGACACATATAGCACATTGTTGAGAGTAAGCTCTTTTCCCAAGGTCATCTTCAGAACCACCTTTCCATTTTCCTTGATTTCAGAAGTTGTTAAATTTTTTATGAACAACTTCTCCCCATTCTCAATTGTTTCAAATGCAGCAAATAGCTCCTTATCAGAGCACACATGCCTCATAACACTAGTGTCAATCCATCACTCCTTAGGGTTTGAACCCACCATGTTCACTTCAGAAACGACAGCTTTGAGATTCAGCTCCGACACATCTTGTGCCATGTAGTCAATCAAATTTGCTTATTTCTTCTTCTTTGACAATTTGCACTCCGAAAACTTGTGGTCCACTTTGTCACAATTAAAGCATTTTCCTTGAAATATGTTTTTAGAAATTCCACGTTTCGGTCCTTGTTTGGTCATTTTGCCACCAGCTGGCCTAAACTTGTTTTTGTAGTTCTTACTACTTTGACCAAACTCCACAACATTGGCTTTAGCCATATCAGGATTGTACCATTTCTTTTCAGAACTCTTGTTGTCTTCTTCAATTCGAAGTCTAACAATTAGTTCTTCGACGTTCATTTCCTTTCGCTTGTGCTTCAAATAATTCTGGAAATCTTTCCATGCGAGGGGCAATTTTTCAATAATTGCAGCCACTTGAAAATTTTCACTCAAGATCATCCATTCGGCATGAATTTTGTGAAAAATCACTTGGAGTTCTTATACTTGACTGATAACTGTTTTGGAGTCCACCATTTTATAATCTAAGAATCTGCCGACAATGTACTTTTTGGCTCCGGCATCCTCAATTTTATATTTTCGGTCCAAAGATTCCCACAACTCCTTAGCAGTTTTCACATTGCTATATTCATTGTACAGTGTGTCTGCTAAACTGTTCATAATATAGCTTCGGCACAGAAAATTTGAATATTTTCAAGCATCAAGGGCACTGATTGCTTGAACATCTCTCTCACCCTCACTGAGTTTTGGAGCAATCTCAGTCAAAAATCTTGCAAGATTCAAAGTGGTTACATAAAATAGCATTTTCTGCATCCACCTTTTGAAATTCAAGTCATTAAATTTCTCTGATTTTTCTCCATGATTAATCAGAATATTAACGATATGGCCAGTTGTTGGAGCCACAGTTTGACTCACAACATGACTTGACAATCTAGCCACAACAAAGTTTGGCCCATGATCCATAGCTGAGCCTATAGCCCGATTTTCAGTAGGCACGGTTTGGGTCATATCTATGTTGGTCGATTCAGTTGCCATTTCTGAAAATCAAACAAAAAATTTAGTTTTCAAAAATTAACAGTATAAGAAACCAATTGTTTTTTTAGGAATCTGTTTTAAATTTGTTGGAAATATAGAGGTGGTAATGAAACCAGATTATCACATACCGTATGTGTAGTTTAGATACCAATTTTAAGCATCCCGTATATGCCGCTTACCCTATTTGTAGGTAGCTTACTGTGTTTGCAGTCTACTATATTTGCATCTTACCATATTCACAGCTTATTATATATGCTGTCTATGGTATTTGCACAAAATTTTCACAAACTATTTTTATTCCATTTCATATACAATGAGTGATTTATACATATTTGTTAGATACCGTATATGCAACTAACATACCGGATATACACTTACATACACCAAAATGTAAAAATACCTTATCTGCATATATTATCTAAATAAATACCGATTGGACAACTACTAAATCGAATATTATCAAATTAATTAATTTTCTTTAAAAAAAATTTGACATACAGATAATAAACTGTAAAATTATATGAAGTGTTGACATCAAAAAATGGGCCCAACAGATCTCCAGCCTCGTCCCCTTGAAACCTGCACATGTAGCACTCCGTCAAGAGGCAAAGGTGGCCGGACGAGAAAAAGGTCCGATGACCGTTTGCACTCCGACGGTCAAGTCAACGACCGGACGAAGATAAGTATATAGAGTGTAATAGTATTGAAATGGGGAAGTTGGCTAGAGAGTGTATAACATATCTTAATTGTGTGAAGCCAATCCACATGTATAGAGAATTGTGAATGAAATGGTTCAAGCGGATTAACGGGCCTAAGTCCGAGCCCAATAAGGAGGTGATCACATAAACATAATAATAACCACCTCGACTGAACTCCTTAGGGCCTCGATTTTGGGACCAAACTCTAATAGGCCTTATCTGGGTCCAATAAGATGGCCCAATATAAAGTAGTAATTTATAGGCGTAACAGTAGTCCCCCAAGTTCAGGGATGAATATTTATATCATTCATGGACTTTTTTAAGATCAACTGAGTGTATGGTTGCTGCTGAGGTTGTAGGTTCAACTGTTTCTACCGAAACGCTGACTTACAGGACGACGCATGGGGGATGCTGAAACTTGTGGAGCTGAAGGACTAGGCTCATCTTTGATTGAGGCGCTGCACATGGGAAGCCGCGCGGTAGATGGCTGAAGCTTTGTAAAAGTTTTGCAACGCTACGACTGAGGCGATGACCTACAAAGGACTTCGT
>NC_036239.1:5546161-5695593 GCF_002742605.1 Olea europaea var. sylvestris
TTAAAAAAAAAAAAAAAGAAACAAGAAGAGAAAAAAAAATTATAAGAATTATTAAATTTGAAATTGAATTTTTTTTTTTTTTTTGATAGAGCAAAAAGAGAAACGATGACAAAGACTAAAGAGAAGAGGAAATGAGAATAATAAAAGTGGAATAAAAACAACAGGTTGAAGAGAGAAAAATATTCTTTTTAGAATAGTTCTAATTTTCGGAGAAAGAAAGAAGAACGAGGAAACTGAAATATTGAAGGGGGGACATCACGTACCTTTTCTTTTATCTTTTTTTGTGAAAATCTTCCAAATTCTAGGAGTATATAAGAGAGTATTTTTATATGTTTTTTTCCTTAAAAGTTAGTGCTCAGATATTTTTATTAAAGTTGTTGACATTTTTGAATACCACATGATTTTTAAAATTTTAAAAAGTCACAATTTAATGAATTATAAAACAAATGGGTATTATTGTTTGCTTGTTGATACAAAATACTTATTGTAGAATATGTTTTCATATCTGATATATGTGATACGATTTTTTTTATATAATACATACTTATTGAAGATTATCTTTCCTATACGATTTTTTTATATAATTTATTTGACTTTTAGAGAATCTTATACACAATCTTGTATATATTACTATATGCCTATGTAACTATTGCACGTTCTTGTTTTATTAAATTATTTATTTTCAGCATAATGTAATACTATTCCAAAGTGCTACTTGCATGACCTAACAAATAGTAAAAGAATTATTAATCTATTATAATTGTAAAATCTTAAAAAAATATATAATTACAGGTTGATATTTTTCATAAAAAAAATAAAAGAAACAAGAAGAGAAAAAAATATTATAAGAATTATTAAATTAGAAATTTAATTTTTTTTTTTTTTTTGATAGAGCAAAAAGAGAAACGATGACAAAGACTAAAGAGAAGAGGAAATGAGAATAATAAAAGTGGAATAAAAACAACAGGTTGAAGAGAGAAAAATATTCTTTTTAGAATAGTTCTAATTTTCGGAGAAAGAAAGAAGAACGAGGAAACTGAAATATTGAAGGGGGGACATCACGTACCTTTTCTTTTATCTTTTTTTGTGAAAATCTTCCAAATTCTAGGAGTATATAAGAGAGTATTTTTATATGTTTTTTTCCTTAAAAGTTAGTGCGCAGATATTTTTATTAAAGTTGTTGACATTTTTGAATACCACATGATTTTTAAAATTTTAAAAAGTCACAATTTAATGTCCTCAAGACTTTTAAGGACAATTGAAAATTTTATTGACGTCTATGATGAATATACCTAAACTTTTTAAATCTATAAAACTCTTTAAAAGTCTAGATTGAGTATACCCCATAAATTTTGTATATTCGAGTCATGCATTGTGTTAGTATTCGCTTAGTTAGATACTTGGTAGGCTTTGTCACTATCAATAGTAGCCTTGGATGATTCCAAAGTCGGTTCATATTTCAAAATCGAATAGTTTATCAGATCATCAATTTTGTTGTTGATATATTCGAAAGCATCCTGTTGTGATCATGTTTATGAGAGAGCATATCCTCTTCCTAAACACATAACTGGTAAATTCTAAGTGCTCAGTCTATTTGGAAGCAGAAAGAGTCGTTACCTCTTAACTTTTAGCACAGAGCCGACCTTGGGCCAAAGCCGCCTAAGCAATGATCGAGGGTCTCGAAATTTGAGGGGCCTAAAAAATTTACACAGTAGACTACTTCTCATATTAAATTACTAATTACTAAACAAGTAAATTAATTCCTTAAAAAATCATTTAATCATAATTTTCTTTTGTTGGCTCTAACTTAGTTCGAGCTTGTCCAGTTAACTTTTTTTCAACTCTAATATATAAAATTAATTATGAGCCCAATATTGTTATTGTTAACCCTTGAAACTTAGTCAACGAACCTAGCTAATTGTTGAAGAGGCATAAAGTAACTCGAGGGGAACGAAGAAACAGAAGGCTCTCGTAAAGATGACGAATAATTTTTCGTATTCAAGTTGGCTACGGACTGTCGATAAAGGGCACGCGAACAAGTGAATAAAGCTTGATTCCTAACTAAATCAATTACAAAATAATAACCAGTAACGAGTCATCATTTGTTACTCTCTCAAAATGACCATACTACACCAACGCGTGGAGCCAAATTTATAAATACCTCCTCATGCGAAGAAGAATGAATGCAATTCAAATATCTCTCCTCTTAAATAGCTATTTTCCCTCTTACTTTAGTTGAAGTATCAAGATTAGTGAATTTAGGAGGCGAAAATCATAGTTAAGTGATATTCAATTATAGTTGTTTGATCAACAAAATCATTTGATTCAATTTGTAACGTTAACAAATTAGCGTCGTTTGTGGGAAAAATTGAACAAAGTAAACCATGAATTCTAATCACATTTGGAAAATTTTCAAATTCATTGAAAATTTGGGATCATGAGTCAAGCTAGAGAGAAATCAAAGGAGCTGAAGGCATAGGAGGTGAAAGTAATTATTTTGTAAGAGGATTTGTTGATTGTATTTACTTTGATTTTGATTGTAATTATTTTATCAATAAAATCATTTGATTCAATTTGTACTGTCGACAATTATATTAAGGGGCATTTTTATGAATGTCCAATTCTAAGGGTATGAGTTGAAAAGTGTTCACTCATTTGAATTTAGTGTCAACTTGTCTATTATGGTCTTAATGAAAAGCTACATTTTGAAATGGTATTCTCAATATTTGATTTTTTTAACAAATTTTCACGAATTTTGAAAAGTGGCTTCCATGAGAAATTACATTAAAATAATGTTTCTCGACTTTTCACATGTCATTCTTGACATTTGAACACCGTTTCATTTGTTTAGAATGACATTTCATTTTGAACATGACATTTCTCTACATTTAAAAACGTCGTTCTCGACATTTTTGAATCAATGAAAAACATAGCATTTATTATGATTTGACATGTATACTTTTTGAAAGAAATATGGTAGGTTATGTGTCAAAATTTTATTAGCCAATAACAATTCTTGTAAAAATGTCCATTTTTTTGTCTTAATGTGGAATTATAAATTGTTAATAAGGGTATTTTGGTCTAAATTCTTTCAAATTAGACATTTTTGCAATGGTGAACATTTTTGCAAATGACTAGGTAAAAATAGACATTTTGTGAAATTTCTTCTTATATTAATTAGATCTAACTTTGATACTAATATTATCCATCAAGTAATTTACTTTATTGAGCTATAAATTTAATTTAATTTATTCAAATTAACTTTTTCTCAAGTCCATGATGCGCATTGAGCCCAATTTTGATAGCGTGATTCTCTTTCCTCTAATAAACATACTTGGTCCAAATAAATTATTAATCTTGAAACTTATTTTCACTTTAATTTCTCGATATCTCAAAATTATTAAAAGGTGTCCAAATCAAAATTCTTAGCATCTAGTGATATTTCTTCTGACTAGATAATCATAAACCACCACCTTATCGTCTGAAACTAATCTTTCTCACTATTTGTAATTCAATCTCTAGATTTTGTACTTTTTGCATTTACGGCCCCTCGTATTTAAGTTGTGAAAATTGCCCCTCGTTATGAGTCATCTTTTGAAATATTCTTAGGACTTCAAATTATTAATCTTAAAATTTTCTCATAATCTTACACTTCAGTCCTTAAATCTCATGGGATTCACAAGAATGCACCTTACTCGACTTTTCTCAGTTACTAATTCTTGAAGATTATTACATACATAGTATTTTCTCCACCAATGGAATGTTTTTTCTAACTTTTATTTAGGTTCCTGAACTTTCTAAAAATATGCTAATAATACTCTATAAATTTTTGAGCTTTACAACCTCCTATCCATAATATAAATTAGTTTGGTCGAAGATTGCTCATGTATAACTTTCTCACGCTTTTGTTGCATTACTCTAACATCTTTAGTCATGTAATTTCTTGCCAATTTTTAATTCTAGATCTCAGAGTGGTCTTATTATATTATTATCGATGAGTTCTTCTAGAAGATCAAATTGCTATACATGTTCAAATGATCGCTGAATTTAATCCGGGAATACAAAAGCACATTCGTCAAATTCAAAATAAAGAAATTCATTATCATTTTATTGGACACAAAATTCAAAATGAATTGATGAGAAGGTTGAGATATGATTGTTTGATACAAAGGATTTAAATTGAAAGTTTGGTCTTCTTGTTAAAAGGAATTGAAGTTCATCCTAAATTTCGTATCAATTATTTGTTCTTAGAGGTGGAGTCCGAAGGATTATTTTTTTATATTGGACTAATATATAGATTTTTTTTCTCTATAATCTTAGAAAACTAAGGGAAGGTGTATTCAATTGAAACTTTTAATGACTTTTTGGGATTTAAAAAGTTTAGAGGTATTCAATTGAGACTTTTTGAGACTCACTAAAAGTCACGGTGTATTCAATTAAGACTTTTATAGACTTTTAAAAAGTCTCTAAAAGTTACGGTGTATTTAATTAAAACTTTTTAGAAATTTCTATAAGTCTTGTGGTATTCAAATTTAATGACTTGTAGAGATTTATATAAAAGTTTCTGGAATACTAACTTTTAGGCAAAAAGTACTCATATAATATCTTAAAATTTGTCTTTCATTAATCATGAGATTTTGGGAGGCTTTAAAAAAAAAATCTTTTTTTTTCCAATCTTTTTTTCCTTTAACCTTCTATGGACATGTTAAAATTTATTTTTTTCTATTTATTATATTCCATTTATTTTTCTTTCTCTCTCTTATTATTTATCACTATTTTCTATGAAAAAATAAAATTGGATTCTCGTAACTTTTTTTTCTTTTTTCATTCATTTTTTGTGAAAAATATTATTTTTTTAGTAAATTATAAAATTTTATATGAAAAACTATATATGTGTATAGTTTTGATTATTAATTATTTAATTAAGGTCTTGAATTTTTATTTTTTCAAATTTTTTTTTTATTATATGGGAAGAAGAAGGGGAATGAAAAAGGAAATTATGGGAACTAACACATCATATACTAGAATTTCACACCAAATTCATGTGAATTCTATTTTAAATATAAGTTTTCAAAAGTCTTTTAAATTTCACAAAAGTCTATAAAAATTTCAAAATGAAAACTCATAAAAGTTTACGAAAGACTTCCACTAATTCCAAACAAATCTTTAAAAGATTAATGAAATCCACAAAAGTTATCACTTAAAAAAAGTCCATCAAAATCTTCAAAAGTCTCAATTGAATACACTCCCCTAAATGTGTTGGCGGCTTTCTAGGGCCCGTTTTGATAATGTTGCTTTGATTTTGATAAGTTCGAAAAGTGTCTAATCACGAGTATGATATTTCATTTATTATTTTCTAAACATTATAGGTTGGTAAATAAATGTTCGAAGATGAACTTATATGTCGGACCCGGTTCATTTAATTAACATTTGGCCACCTGTCAATTTAAGAATGTTTTGAGGGGAAATTGCAGCAACGGTCCCAAACATTTTCAATTTTTACAGACTTTACCTTAACTTTTAATTTGTGTCACTTACAATCGCCAACCTTTCAAAAATATACACCTGATGTCCAAATGGATGGAAACCGTCCAATTGATCGTTAGTTGACCATAAAAGTCAAAATTTAATCAATTTTGACCAAATTAGAAAGGGTAAATTTGTACTTTATATTTTCCTTACACTAAATAAGTTAAAAAATTAAATTTACAAACTAAAAAATAAAAATAGATTTAAAAAAAATAAACATCTTGTCCAATCAACCCTTCTTCTCCAAAATCAGTCCACCACCATCACCTGCTATCGTCGACAACGGCCGCTACCATCGCCCACTGCCGTCGATGATAGCCACCACTATCGCTAGTTGTCGCCGACAATAGCCACTACTATTGCCTGGGCGGTCTACAACAACCACCACCACCTAACTCTCATTTCCAAAAACATCCGGTCCACCACCATCTAACTCTCTTTCCCCAAAATCAGTCTACCACCTTCATCCATCTCCGACTACAACAGTCACCACCACCCAATTCTCCTTTCCCAAAACTCTCCTCCTCTAAAACATTTTGTCCACCACCAGCCGATCATCCTTCTCCAAAATCAGTCCACCACCATCACTCATCGATGCCTACAATAATCACCACCACCCAACTTTCTTTCCCCAAAACATCTTGTCCACCACTAGTCGACCCTCCTTCCCCAAAATCAGTCCACCAACATCGCCCGTCGTCCAGTTCGCAAGATGACGTTGAGATTATCACTTACTACAATTCAAAACCCAAATAGAATAATCAAATGAAAAGGCAAAGAAATTGAGATCTAAGCTGGGAAAATTGGAAGGATCTCCTTGGGTTCGATGAGTTGACTCTGCGATCAAAGCGAGTGCGGTGCTGGAGTTGGATTGGCACTGTTGATGGTTGATTTGGGAGAAGGGGTGAGAAAGAAGGGTGGGTGCTAGCATTTGGTTTTTTTATTTTTATTTCTTTTCTCTCTTTTATTTTCTTTTTGGTTTGTTTAAATATGTATATAATAACAAAATTGCCATTAAACCCATTTCGATCTGGTCAAAATTAGTCAAAATTTACCTTCCTTGGTCAACTAATAGTCAACTGGACAGTTTCGATCCATTTAGACCCCAACTGCATATTTTTGAAAGGTTTGAGAAGTGTGGATGGAAAAAATTGAATGTTAGAGTAAAGGTGCAAAAATTGAAAAGGTTTGGGACCAATACTGCAATTTTTCCATGTTTTGAGTCTAGCAAACTTTTATTCATGTAACTTTTTATAGTTATTATTTTTTGCATGTTTGGCTTAGCTTAGAACTCTATTTTTAAATAAGTAACTAAGATGAACATAATTATATCTTGAAACTAATTTTCAAGTAATTTTTCTTATAAATTTGTTCTAATAGAACATTCTAATAAACACGAATCTCTTTATACATTGAGGATAAGGTAGGTGTTTAGATTCTCTCAATCTATCACTGAATAAGTATCATATTCACTTATTTATCTCTAATTTTTTTAATTTTTATCGTGTAAACCTAGTTTTTCATGCATTCACTTTAACATTGTATTCATGATACACTCGTTATATGAGCATTTTATTCTTTAACAACACAATGCTAAATAACATCATACGTAACTAGTCTAATAATTATTTTTAAAACATTAAGTCTTTGTTTGATAGCGATTAAAATATCTAGATTTTAATCTAAAATAAAGACAATAATTAATTTTTAACACATTTTTACGTGACCTAATGACATAGTTCATCAATTTTTATTAAAATTTACTAAAAATCTGATTTTAGTCCCAAATAAATATTCATGTATACAAGTTGATAATATGTACTTACAAATAAATAGATTAATACCAAATTGCAGCCCCACATAAACTAACGGTCGAATTAAGAGTGCGAGAAGTCAAAGGAGCGCATTGTGCGCAAGAAAGGACCCCCCGGGGCCAGGTTACCGTTACGAAAATTAAATATGCAAGGTAATGAAAAAAACAATCTTCAGCTAATATCCACTATTTTTCCTTTTTCTTTTTTATTTTAATATTGTTTAAAGTTATTTAGTCCATTTCACCATTTTTTTAAAAGTTATTTTTCTTCAAATTCATTTTTAATCACATATTTTATAGAATTAATAATTTTTCAATCGCACATTTAATTAATTATTATCAAAATCTACAAAAAAAATCTAATTTTAACTAAATTAAACAAGAACTTAATCTTTCTTTTATCGAACATGGTATAAATTACATTCAGGGGCATAGAATTCCAGAGCAGCACAAGTCCAATTAATTTATTTTTTTTATAGGTAAACAATAATTTTTTATAGAAGAAATTTTATATATTAGTCAAATACCAAAAATGATGTAAATAACTTATAAAAATATGTTGTTAGACCCTGATTGACATCATTATTTGAAAAATTAAAGAGTTTTGAATATTATTTTTAAAAATATGTGGTTAAAAAATAAGAAAATTTTATTGATTTGTGTGTAGAATATTTTATTGTGTGAATGATTAGTTGAGAATGATACCGTAACAAATAATTTAAATTTTTAAAAATTGTCATAGTGGGTATATATCTTCTTTCCGATTAATTTACTTCTATTTCTTTCCGAAACAGGCATTTAGGAAAAAAAATATTTTATGTAAATCTTTGAAGGAGTTTTCATCCCTCGTGATTATTGATTACTTAATATTTATTTTCCTTAAAGACACGAGTTATATGAATTATATATTAATTGAGTTTTGCAGAAAATAAAATTTCCATAAATAAATAGCCATGGGAATATAAATAGGGCGTTCCATTAATTTTTCAGCAGGGTTTATTGGAAGGAAAGATAGGTAGAGAGCGAAACTTCCAAATCTTCTAAATCTTCTAGTGTTAGGAAGAAGCGGAGATACCAACTCCCAACAACCCATTGAAAGCTCTCTTGAATCTTGACACTTGAGGCAAGTCCTTTGCAAATTGCTTTTCTTCTGTATAGGCGTATAATCTTTCACTCAATTCCCTTTACTATTGGGGTTTCTTGATTCTTCGTATGATTCCCCTTCATTTTAATTTTTGGGTTTATCTTGAATTAAAATATTATCCGATCGTGCTTAATCTTGATTCTGATTTGTTTTCCATGTCATGGTTATCTTCAGTTTGATGTCCCAGTAAGCAATTCGGAGAATTCATTATTGTTTGAGGTGAGTGTAAAGAGGGCTAATAAGTTTTGTTATTTTTTGCTTTTCTATTTCTTCTTGATTTGGGGTTTTCATTTGTGTGGTGGATTTTAAGATTAGATTTTTGGTTGATGAATCCAAATTTGATATACTACTTTTCGAAGGTTTGTTGCTACATATTGATTAGTTTGGCTTTTACTGTTTTATCAGTTTCAAGGTTCTTCAAAGCTTTGGTCTGAAGGGTTCTGTTTATTTTATTTGTATTTAAGTCCAACGCAATCTTGTGGTAGTGAGTTATTGGTTTAAGTTGAGAGAGATGTATATTATCGAACAACTGCAAGAGGAGGGATCGGAGAATGGAGCAGAGGAGCAAGGGAGTGGTGATATCAGTGAAGATGCTGCTGTTTCTTGGGAGGCAAAAAGGGTTTTGGTCGGTGCTGGAGCGCGTGCACTTTTCTATCCCACATTGTTGTACAATGTTGTTAGAAACAAGATTCAGTCTGAGTTTCATTGGTGGGATAGGGTTGATGAGGTATAACTATTACATTAGACTGCTTTAGATTATCTATCTTATTTCTTGCTCATCTTTTTCGTGTATTTGATTATAGTCTTAATTGTTAAGTATATCTTTACGCTAATGATCATTTGTGTCTTCTTGTTGTATGTCATACCACTGAGTTTCTCCCCTAGAGTTTTGATTATAGAAATTTATTTAAGCAATTGTTAGAATTAAATTTGAATTAATAGGTCGTTGCTTTTAAAGTTTCTAATATCTGAGTTTATCATATTGTTGATTCAGCCATGTAATGCCCGTTACTACTTATTGGGGCACTTGTCCTTGGGCAAAATCTTTGCTTATACTTTTTTCTTGATTTTAGGATATGGTTTTTTAACACAACATGCTGCTTGTTATTACAAAATTTGAAGTAAAAAGTTATGAAAAGTTTTTCCTTTATTTTGTTATCAAACAACTGGGGAGGGGTAACAAACATTACTCTTGGGATTTCATTTTAGTCAACTCTAGGTAACTTCATTCATGAAAGCATGCTAACTAAATTGAGCATGAGTGGAGGGAAACATGATTTACCTCCATAATGCAACAGTTGAAGCTATAGTGAGAGTTTTTTTTTTTTTTTTTTTTTTGGGTTTTTTTTTTTTTTTTAAATTTTAATTTTTTTTTTTTTTTTTTTTTTTGGGTATATTCATTTTTCTTAAATGTTAACTTTCTCATATTCTCTTCTCTATTTTTGTCAGTTCGTTCTGTTAGGAGCTGTTCCATTTCCTACTGATGTTCCACGCTTGAAGGCTGTTGGTGTTAGCGGAGTGGTTACCTTAAATGAACCATACGAGACTTTGGTTCCAACGTCATTATATCATGTAAGCTTAAATTTCTTTGTAATTATAAATTTTCCTATTCCTATTTTCCGAATGCATTGCAAATGTTTCGAAAGGACTAAACAATTTGGATGTATCTGCATCCAATTGGTGCCAGTATATCCTGCTTTTGTCATTTGTGTTAGTTTCTTTGACTACTGAGGATAATCTATATCTTCTTATCTCAGTATTTACATATCCCAGTAGAATTTTAAATGCATGTGATGCATCAGTGAATTAATTTGAAATATAATTCCCATGCATACATATGTTTAAAATCATTATCTAATCTGATGATTATGTCAGTGGTAATTGTTACAACACTTCTGAAGTTGCATTGATGTGCACCATTAGGTGCATTGTCTCGTTGACTCTTTCCTCTGCAATGGATTGTAAATATAAGTGTTCAATCTGTTTGTAGGATAATAGCATTGAGCACTTGGTCATTCCTACAAGAGATTATCTTTTCGCTCCATCGTATGGGGATATTGACCAGGCTGTAGAATTCATCCATGGTAACTATTGTTTCCAATACTATCCGGAGATCCAAACTTCAGTTTTTCTTTTACCAAAACTACAAAAGCACTTGTTCTCATATTTGTTCTCCAAGTTTAATTAAGTTGGATTTTGCATCCTGAGTAATTTTTTCCACTTTCTTCTGTTTGGTTTTTAAAGATAACGCACTTTGTGGAAAAACAACATATGTTCACTGCAAAGCTGGCCGAGGCCGCAGCACTACCGTTGTACTCTGTTACCTGGTGCGCTGAACTGCATAGAACCCAATATATTTATTTATTTTGGAGATTCATATTCTAATAAATCCCCTTTAAAACAGGTTAAACACAAGCTGATGACCCCTGATGCCGCATACAATTATGTGAGGACCATTAGGCCAAGGGTCCTGTTGGCACCTTCCCAGTGGCAGGTGTGGTTGATTATCTTAGTATAGTTTATGCTTGATGAATTTTCCGTGGACCTTTGCTGTTGATATGGTGTTCTTTTAAGAATCGTATTGGTTATATAATGATTGTTATTGGAACCTGACAACATCTATTCTCTGTTATGAGGAAATGCAGGCTGTTCAAAATTACTATCACGGACTGAAGAAACCCAAGAAAGACATTGGCACGGAATGTTCCCTAAATAGAAGTTTAGGTTCCTCAAAAACGTTAGACCTGGAAGACTTTGATGCTGATGATGACTCTTTGGTGCTGGTAACTGAATCAGACCTTGACGGATACGAGGAAAACCATGCTGATATCCCTGGTAAAAACATGCTGGCTGAAGGAGCAATTGCCCGACTCTCATGCCTTTGGCTTCGTTGCCAGTCAGGGCAGAAAGTGCTGAAAAAGAATCTTGGAAGCCCTGCTCGGAACAGTGAGATGAGAAGCGTGGGTGTTGATATTATTCGTGTTTGTTGAGCGACTTTCATGCCTTTGGCTCCGTTGCCAGTCAGGGCAGAAAGTGCCAAAAAAGAATCTTGGAATTCCTGCTCGGAACAGTGAGTTGAGAAGTGTGGGTGTTGATATTATTCGTGTTTGTTGAGACGAATGTTCACCAGAGTCTGAATGTGCCCCCCCTTCCCCCTCTCCCCAGCCTCTTTATGTTTTTTCTTCATTTTGGATCCGTGCAAAAACCATCACATTTAGGGATGTTGGCTTATGGAAGCTCCTTTGCACACATGGTACAGGTTTCAGGAAGTCGGATTTAGTAAGTGTCGATAGAGAGTTTACTCTGTGTACTTGGTTGAGTTGTTTCTATGAGTGGGAATAAGATTATAGTCTGTGTACGTAAATGAGTTGTTCTACGAGTCCGGAATAAGCAGGAGGTTCGTTTATGTACCGAAGCTGATTTAATGGAAACCAGTTTCTGTATCTCGTTCTCTGTTCTGATGGGAATTTTTGTTATTATTTAGGGAGAGGAATGTTTAAAAATTTAATACCTTATCAACATTGTATAACGGTTATTGAAATTTTGCTGCTTATAATTGCAATGGTTATTTGATACCTGGACCTGTAAATTAATAAAATGTTCAGTATTACAAAATACATTTTTTTTCTCACAAAGGGGCTTAATGACACTGTCACAAGTGTATACATTAAATATTAAAACTGAATTAATGTTTTTATTTTATTTTTATATTATTGTAATTACAAGTTTAAATTGCACCTTAGTCTCCAACCTCGCCTTCCCCAGCTTTTTTCTTGTTACATTTTTGCCTCCGGCCTTTCCGTAAATGGTCGGCCGCTTGATAAGGAATAAGAGCTGAAAAGGGGAAATGCCTTCCACAATATGCTATGAGGATGTTCATTTATATACAGAAAATACATGTGTAAATATAGAAACAATATACACAATAGCTATGATGATGGATCAGATTGTGAGGATCAGCTGTGATGGTGGAGAATCAATTATGATGGTGGATCAGATTGCGTGCTAACAAGAGCATTTTCAAAAGATTTTTTAAATACAAAATACTCTTTATTTTGGAGAGTTAATGCTTAAAAATGAGCTCCAAAAAACTCTATTTTAATTTTTTAAAGTGGAGAATGTATTTGACTCTCCAAATTTAGAGAGTCAAACCCACTCTTTATTTTTAATGTACAATAATTGCATTTAATAAATTACAAATTTCAGTACCCTACAATTTAAAATTTTCAAATTACATTTGAATTGATTGGTCATTAATATATAAAAAAATTATATTTAAATAAAATATATAAAGAAATTATTAAATGTTCATTGGAAAAAACAAAATAAATAATCAAAATAGAAAACTTATTGAAGTGTAAAAAAAATTACTATATAAAGTTAAAGATGCTCTCTATTATGCATAAGTTGCTCTTTATAAATATTGAGTCTTTTCGAAATGCTCGAATGTATAATGAATTATAGAGCCTGGAGGCGGAACTGATAAGTGAAAAAATATTTTATTGCAAAATATTAATAGAATCATGCTACAAAATAGGTTTAAAAACAAGGTGTACATGTGTCAACACATAATTGGATTGTTTGAAAAATAAATATTTTTTCACCTATTTTTGAGCATAGACAAACATCATATTCGAAAGAATTGATAGTTCAATGGAGGTTGCGGACGTGTAGGTTGAGGAGGGAGATGGAGAAACAAATCTCGCCTATGACCTTCATTTTCATTATTTTATTTTGAATATGGATTGCCATTTCTTTTTATACTCTTTTTTGAACGCAACTATGGATCCACGTTTATACCTGATTTGCCTTATTATTCGTCCATACCCGAGCATTATCCTCGATGACTGGAAATACCTCACTCACCATATTGCAGCTTGATGTCCTCGAGCATTGTTCTCGATGACACATGCTTGAGGATGCGCTATCGTGTGACGACGGTGTTGTACGCCTGATGTCCTCGGGATATAATGTCCTTGAGAATTCCTCTCTTCGAGCTGCTTGGGTTTGATCCAATAGGATTCCTATCTACTTGGAACTCTATCTCTGGACTACAATTTCGCTACTTGACCCTAATAAGTACTATGTCTTAAGCATAATTTTGGTATTTGTCTAATTTCTTAACTGTACAGGACTCCAACGGATAAGGATACCCAGCTAGTTGAGTCCTACTAGGAGAATACCACCTACCTCTATAAATACAATAGACGGGGGCATTGTTCAGGTACGTTCTCATTATTTTTTAGTTTATAGCCTCACACATATATTTCCCTTTCTGACTTAAGTATCGGAGGGGCGACGAGAACACACATCGTTGCCTTTGTTTCAAGTATCGGAAGGCCGCGATCATGCTCATTCAGAGTCTTCAAGCTCGGAGATTCAGCAGGTACGATATTTGGTAGTATCATTGGCGCCGTCTGTGGGAAACGCTACCAAAAGCCATGGTTAACACTCGATCAAGTCTTCCTCCAGCAAGCTCATCTGTTCCCAATCCTAATCCTCCTGAAGACCAACCGACTCCTCAAGAAGAGTCGTCAGAAATACCTGTGCCCCAGCCAGCAGTTGTCACGGCTGGAGCCTTTGAAGAGCTCCGTCAACAGGTGGCCACGTTAAGTCAGCTACTAAGTCAAAGAAATTCGCATTTGTCACCAGTACCGGCAAAACATGATGGATTTATAAATGATGCTCGAGCTAGAGCACCCAATCCCGCAACTGGCGATGGAATAGGAACCTCGGGTGTACGTAATGTGGCCTAGGGCTCGAGATCGGTGACTATGGATTCTGGTGAGATTGCTCGGATTATTTAAGAAGGAATTACAGCTGGCCTTCTTCGAAATGCTCGGGGGCCAACCGGTTTTACCTCGAACACTCCATTTACGCCGGAGATATTGTCATATCCTCTGCCTGACAGATTCAAGTATCCTCGTATTAAAGAATATGATGGGACGACTGACCCGATCAATCATCTCAATGTGTATACCGATGTGATGAATTTACAGGTTGCACCGGATCAAGTGATGTGCAAGGCCTTTCCACAAACACTGACTAATGTCGCTAGGGATTGGTTCTCAACATTAGAGCCCAATTCCATAGCCTCATTTTCAAACTTGGCCGATAAGTTCTATGCCTTTTTTGTAAGTAGTAGGCGCATCAGGAAGACCGCGGCCTCTCTCATGCAACTACGCCAAGCATTGAATGAAACCCTACGAGGTTTTATGACAAGATTTAATAAGGAAAGACTTCAAATACCCGACCTTCACATTACAACAGTAGTTTCTGCCCTCACCTATGCCAAAAGGTGTGAGGCCTTCAAAATGTCTTTATCAAAGACCCCACCATAGACAGTGACCAAGCTCCTTAACCGAGCTGAAAAGTACATTAATATGGAAGAAACGTTGAATCCAAGGAGAGCTGGTCATTCTCATGAAAATGTCAAAAATAAGAGGCAACATGATCCCGTCCCCCGACACGAGCTTCTTCGGGATAAGCACAGGAATGAGGCGCTGTCAGCACCTCTCCGTTGAACACCTCTAAGATAAACATCTTGATGGAGATTAAGGATATGAAAGAATTGAAGTGGCCTTCAAGGATAAAGTCAGCCCCTGACACAAGAGATAGGAGTAAGTATTGCGAATTTCACCAGGATCATGGGCATACCACAAAGGATTGTCATGCTTTACAGCGAGAAATTGAAGCCCTTATCAAAAGAGGATTTTTAAAGAATTACGTCGGTCAAGATAAACGCCCAATGAATGATCGTGACAGGCGCAATGACCCAAGGACGGGAAGCAGTGTTCAACCCACCACTGGGACAATTAATATAATCATTTGAGGCATAGCATCTGGGAATAATGGGCAGAAGCAATATGCCCGACAGCATGCTCATACTTCGAACGGATTCCATGATAAACACGAGGACATAACTTTTGGAGCAAAGGATTTGGAAGGAGTGTTATGTCCTCATGATGATGCCTTGGTTATCTCGACTGTCATGGCCAATTTTGAAGTAGAGAGAATTTTGCTAGACAACGGAAGTGCAGCAAACATACTCTCTCAGGGAGCTTTCGCAAAGATGGGGATATCCCCCAATCAACTCAAGGCAGTAACAACTCCGCTTCAAGGTTTTGGAGGTGGTATCATTGTCCCAGGAGGCATTGTTGACCTTCCACTTACTCTGGGTTCTAACAAAGCACAAGTGACGGAGATAACGCCCTTCCAAGTGGTTAACACTCCTATGACTTACAAAATTATCCTGGGAATGCCCCTACTAAACAAGATTCAAGCCATTGTATCCACTTTTCACCTCGCCATGAAGTTTCCAACGAGTCATGGCATCGGAATAGTTCGAGGAGATCAAATAGCTGCAAGACAGTGCTATGTCACTAGCATCCAAGGAATAAGTACCGACGTTATGCAACTATCAGACCTCGAGCTCGAGCCCAGAGGTAGGCTCGCCCTAGTTGAAGAATTGGAGGTGGTCGAGCTTGAGCATGGGAAAACGGTGACTATTGGTTGGGATCTCAACGCCAGCCTCAGGGAAGAAATCATCAGTTGTCTGTCCCGCAACATTAATATTTTTGCATGGAAGGTCGAGGATATGCCAGAGATAGACCGTGAGGTCGCAGCCCATAGACTCAACATAAGTCTAGGGGCCAGACCAGTTAAGTAAAGGAATAGACAGTTTGCGCCGAAAAGGTGAGAGGTTATTCAGGAAGAGGTTGGCAGACTTGTAAGAGCAGGATTCATAAAGGAAGTCCAATACCCTGATTGGTTCGCTAATAATGTTCTTGTGAAGAAAACTAATGGTAAATGGAGAGTCTGCATTGATTTCACAGATCTCAACAGGACATGCCCTAAGGACAACTCCCCCTTCCCCAGGATAGACAATCTTGTGGATAGCACATCCGAACATAAGTTGTATAGCTTCCTAGATGTATTCTCAGGGTATCACCAGATTCTTATGGCTAAGGAGGACTAGGAGAAGACTTCTTTCATGGCTGATTCTGCCATATATTGCTATAGGATCATGCCATTTAGGTTGAAGAATGCTGGGGCAACATATCAGAGACCAATCAACAAAATCTTTGCTAATTTGATAGGGAAGAATATTGAGGCCTACGTTGAAAACATGGTGGTAAAGAGCAAGAAGGTAGAAAGACATGTATTTGATCTCGAGGAAGTGTTCGCCACCTTACGAAAATATAAGATGAAGCTCAACCCAGAGAAGTGTGTATTCAGCGTAACTTCGGGAAAGTTTCTGGGTTTCATGATCAGTCATCGGGGGATTGAGGCCAACCCTAATAAGATTCAGGCTTTGGCAGCAATGGAATCACCAAGGACCAAGAAAGAAGTTCAAAAGTTGATAGGTAGGGTAGCCGCCTTAAGCAGGTTCATGTCCCGAGCAGCAAATAGGTGTTTCCTCTTCTTCAAAGCCCTCAAGGGTAATCATTGCTTTAAATGGAATGAGGAGTGCGAGAAGGCTTTTCAGGAGCTCAAGCAGACGTTGGAATCTCCTCCTATCCTCACTAAACCCGAGCCCGGGGATACTTTGTATTTGTACTTAGTCGTGTCTCAGAATACAGTGAGTGGTGTCTTGGTGAAAGAGGTTAACAGGGCCCAGCAACCCATTTATTACGTAAGCAAAGTCCTACTTGATGCAGAAACAAGATATACTTTGGCAGAACGGTTTGCCCTTGCACTGATAGTGGCAGCATGAAAGTTTCAACAATATTTTCAGTCACATCCTATTGTAGTGCTCACCAATCAGCCTCTAAAACACATTCTTCAGAAACCAGACGTCTCAGGAAGATTACTGAAATGGGCAATTGAACTCGGAGAATTTGACATAGAGTTCAAGCCCCGTCCATCTATCAAAGCTCAGGCCTTAGCTGACTTCATTGTAAAACTCACCCTAAGGCCTCGGGTGCCAGATGGTAGCTCGAGTTCTTCCACAGGCGTGTGGCAAATTTTTGTAGATGGAGCATCAAACTCCTCGGGCTCGGGTACAGGGGTCATAATCATAAGTCCGGACACGCTCATAGACATTCAGTGCGCACTCAGGTTCGAATTTGAGGCAACCAATAATGAAGCAAAGTATGAGGCCATCATCATAGCCATGGAACTTGCCATCAATCTCGAGCTTGAAAACATCAAAATTTACAGTGATTCTCAGTTGGTGGTTAGACAAATTGAAGGGATGTTCCATAGGAAGGACAAGAATATGAGCTTATACTGTTTGAAAGTGCATGATCTCTAGAGAAAGTTCAAGAGTTGTGAAATTGTGAAAATTACTCGGGCTGAGAATTGTAAAGCCGATGCCTTGTCAAGATTGGTGTTCATGGGGATAGATGGGCTTGACAGGACAGTCTACGTTAGAATTGTAACCGAGCCAAGCATTAATCAGACCATAGGCGTCATGGATATTGATAATGAGCCATCGTGGATGGATCCAATAGTGGACTTCATAAAACATGACAATCTTCCAGAAGATCCTCGAGCAGCAAGAAGCACCCGGTCCAAAGCTCCAAGGTATTGCATGATTGAAGGAGTTTTATTTCGCAGAAGCCTCACACTTCCATACCTTAAATGCCTTAAGCCTTCCAAATCATCCCAGGCCTTAGAAGAAGTTCATGAAGGAATATGTGAGAACCATCAAAGAGCTCGGGCACTAGCCTTCAAGCTCCCTACCATGAAGAAAGACGCCCAGGAATATGTTAAGAAGTGTGACAAGTGCCAGAGATTCGGTAATATCATCCACTCTCCCGCAGAGGACCTCACTAGCATTAGTTACACGGCCTTGTTTGAGTAGTGGGGAATTGACATCCTTGGTCCCTTTCCAAGTTTAGCAACAATTTCAAAGCCTAAGTTGAGAACTTTCATTTGGAGGTCCATCATATGCAGGTTCGGGATACCGAAAGTCCTCATAATTGATAATGGCAAGCAGTTTGACAATACACAATTTAAAAACTTCTGTTCCAACCTAGGGGTTGATCACCGTTTGACATCAGTTTCCCATCCTCAAAATAATGGTCTTGCCAAAGTGACCAATCAGTTTATATTGCAAAACCTCCGTATAAGGATCAGAGATGCAAGAGGTTCCTGGTTTGACGAGTTAACTTCCATACTTTGGACATATAGAACGTCTCATAGAACGAGTTACCCCCTTCATGTTGGCTTTCGGTATTGAGGCCACATCCCTATTGAAGTCAGGTTGCCCAGTCAAAGAAGACTTGAGCCTGAAGATGCAGGACACACCACTGAACACCTCGACCTCTTGGAAGAAGTTCGTGATCAGACAGCTTTAAGAATGACCTCTTACCAAGATAAAACAACAAAGTATTTCAATAAAAAAGTGAGGACGCAGAGATTCAGAGTCGGAGACCTTGTGTTAAGAAGGGCCGAAATAGCAAGTCATGCCCTGGATAAGCTAGGACCAGTTTGGGAAGGGCCCTTCGAAGTCATAGACAGCTTCAAGGAGGTGCATACATTTTAAGGGATACATCAGGAAGACCACTTCCAAGACCATGGAACGTCGAGAATTTAAAAATATATTACGAGTAACTTGTTCTTCCAGTTTTCAGTAGTCAGACCTGCGTGTCAAGGTTCACGTTTTCAGTTCTCAGGCCTACGTGCCAAGTCTTTTTTTCGATAGTCAGGCCTGCGTGCCAAGGTTCACGTTTTAGCTGTCAGGCCTACGTGCCAAGTCTATTTTTAAAGTATAATAAGAATTAAGTTATTAATCAAAATGTGATCTCGCTACTAAAGGCCTTGCCCCGCGCAAGCAACTCAAAAGCCTTGTCCCGCACAAGCAACTCAAAAGCTTTGCCCCGCGTAAGCACCTCGAAAGCCTTGCTCCGCGCAAGCACCTTCAAAGTCTTCTCCCGAGCAATAATGGAATAATGTTTATGCTCGAGCTCATCACATTATTTCCAAAATGATTTTATAAAATTGAGTCCTCGAGATATATATGTGTATGCTCGAGCTCATCACATAATTACCAAAATGATTTTATAAAATTGAGTCCTCGAGATATATATGTGTATGTTGGAGCTCAATGTATTATTACAAAAATGCTTTTATAAAATTGAGTCCTCGAGATAGACATGAATATGCTCGATCTCAATGCATTATTACAAAAATGATTTTATAAAATTGAGACCTCGAGATATATATGTGTATGCTCGAGCTCATCACATTATTACCAAAATGATTGTATAAAATTGAGTCCTCAAGATATATATGTGTGTATGCTCGAGCTCAATGCATTATTACAAAAATGATTTTATAAAATTGAGTCCTCGAGATAGACATGAATATGCCCGATCTCAATGCATTATTACGAAAATGATTTTGTGAAGTTCAGTCCTTGAGATAATCTTGTTGGTCGAGCATAACAAAATAATAACGTGCCAAAAGATTGAGCATTCATTTCAAAAACTTAACAAAAAGAGTCGAAGTCATGTTCAGGCAATTGCCACTACATTTACATCAAAACCAAACCAAACGTTGGGGGTTTAGGGGTTGAGATTTTCTAATCCTGGTCCTCATCTCCGGGAGCAGGGCCTTCATCCTCGAAGGCATCATCATCGTCCTTGGCAGCACCTTCCACATTCTCCTCAGAATCCAAAAGCTCGAGACTCTCAGCAACCTGAGGGATCGTCTTGAGCTTATCAGGATCAACCTTGGGCATTTTAGCCCTCAGAGAAGCTCGAGCTTCCTTCAAAGCATGAAGGTACTAGCCTAAAGTGTACTCGCCCTTCAACCTATCCATTTCCTCAGATTTTTTAAAGTCCTCTATGGTGGATACTCGAGCCCCCTCAATCTTGGATTCCATGTCCCTCCAGCTTCAGCTCTTCGACCTCATCCTTAGCAATACCTATCTCATCCCGAGCCTTTCTCAGCTCGAGCCTAGCATCATCCCTCTCCTTCAGAACTTCTCCTTCAAAACTTGAGCTCGGGAAACCTCAGCATCAGATAGCTTTTTATCTCGAAGCTCAACAGCCTCGACCAGTCCAGCCATCTTGTGGGATTCGTCTATCCCTTGCAGTGACAGCCCTCAAGCAACGCTGAGTGTCTAACATCATAACATACAAAGCATAAGAACGGGAAAAATACAAGGAAAATTCACATAAGGAAATAAAGTCTTGCCTTCAAAGTAAGGAGCTCGAGAGCTTTTATTCCCTCGTCGAACCCAACGTCACCTCGATATTTTGCCACAATGCTCGGGACAAGATGGCATCGCTCAAAATCCTCGATGATCGAGGTCACCGGAGGAATGGAGTCATCCTCAAGATCAACAACCTCAGGAGTAACCCGAGGAGGAAGTGGCCTCGGTGGCCTAGGTGACGGTTGGGGTGAGTCCTCCTGTCGTCGTTGTGAAATAGGGCTTGGAGGTCGAGGCCTTGATGTCGACGATTCACCAGGACCCCAGGGAGGCACTTCTGTTGTATATACTCGGGGCCTTTTCTTCCGATTTTTCTGACCAGGAACCCTGACCTGAGGCTCCTTGGATTTGGAATTCACAGCTTGACGAAGAGCTGATGGATCAAAAGACATATCTGCACAAGATTCAAGTATTAAGCACGAACACATGATCGAGCGATAAAAAACAAATGGACTGAAGAATAAACATCCTACCCTCGAGGCCTTTCGCACATGCAAGGTCGAGGATGTCATCCCCGAGAATATCATCTAGATCATACACCAATGGCTCGAGATCTTCTAACATCTGTCGATCCCTCTCT
The DNA here is from genome assembly GCF_002742605.1 of Olea europaea var. sylvestris. NCBI lineage: Eukaryota > Viridiplantae > Streptophyta > Magnoliopsida > Lamiales > Oleaceae > Olea > Olea europaea. Next base: position 5,567,391 of record NC_036239.1, read on the forward strand.
CGGGTCTCGAAGTAGGCCTGTCCCTCACAAAATTTTGCTGTGTCCGGGATATCCCACGAAGGCCAGAAAGGGAGATCGGGATCTCGAGCTATAACATAGAACCTATCCTTCCACCCCTTTAATGAACTAGGCATCCTTGGGATCTAAATGCACCTCGAGACGAAAGGTAAACAAAGCATGTAAACCTAGGGAGCTGTTTTAACTCGAAGACCATCCTACATAGGTCGAGGTAAGGGATGATGCCTAGATACCTACAGGCGATGAAGAAATAAACAAGCATTTTCCACCCATTGGGCACTAACTGTCCTAGGCACATAGAATGCTCGACTAGGAAGCCTACAAAGAACGGGTGCATGGGCCACCTGAACCCGACCTTCAAAGAATCTCTAAAAATCGTGAACTCTCCATTCCGAGCCTTATTCATCCTATCCTCGGGGTCGAGGGACCTACAGTCATTGCAGGGCATGAGCCCATACTCCCTCGCCGCCTGCAGTGCTAAATGTTCTTTAAACCTACATTGAACTTCAGGATACGTAAGCTCGAGAGCTTCTAGCGCCCTAGGATGAGCATCTAAAGGGACTACCATATGTATTATCTGCATCTTATCATCCCTAGTATCCCCTGAGCTCTCAAATCCCTAGTCACTCTCAGTACTCGACATCTCCTTTTAATTAAAAACTAAAGAAATAACTTAAAAGTCAAGAGCCTTACCTCAGTTACCCGATGCCCAAACAACAAAAAACAAAGTCTTTAGCTCAACCCCAATCTCGCTCTGAAAGATTCACAGAGAGTAAAAAGTAAAAATGAATAGGATCAAGGGGTATTTATAGAATCATGGGGGAAGACCAAGGGTCACATCAATCCCAACCGTTGACCCTGGCCACGTGTCACCCATCCAAATACCCCTTTTTTCAATGAGATAGCCCATGCTCGCGCATTTCAACTCGACGTCTCTTCTTCGTGTTATTGACCTCGACGATATGTCTCATTACGATCTCAAGCTCTCTGCATCTCCCACCCTGAGAATTTGTTTTGAGATCGATCCCAGGGGCGGATGCATGAGGGCCTGTGATATGCCTTATTATTCATCCATACCCGAGTATTATCCTCGATGACTGGAAATACCTCCCTCACCATATTGCAGCTTGATGTCCTCAAGCATTGTCCTCAATGACACATGCTCGAGGATTCTTAATCGTGTGACGACGGTGTTGTACGCCTGATGTCCTTGGGATATAATGTCCTCGAGAATTCCTCTCCTCGAGCTGCTTGGGTTATGTTGATCCAATAGGATTCCTATCTACTTGGAACTTTAACTCTGGACTACTATTTCGATACTTGACCCTAATAAGGACTCTGTCTTAAGCATAATTTTGGTATTTGTCTAATTCCTTAACCGTACAGGACTCCAACAGATAAGGATACCCAGCTAGTTGAATCCTACTAGGAGAATACCACCTACCTCTATAAATACAATAGATGGGGACATTGTTCAGGTACGTTCTCATTATTTTTCAGTTTATAGCCTCATGCACATATTTCCCTTTCTGACTTAAGTATCGGAGGGGCAACGAAAACACACCTTGTTGCATTTGTTTTAGGTACCGCAAGGCCTCAATTGTGCTCATTCAGAGTCCTCAAGCTCGGAGATTCAGTAGGTACGATTTTTGGTAGCATCAATACCCTTAGTTAAAATGGCTTGTGCAACTCATGCAGCAGATTTAAAAGAAAAAGTGGCATAGAAACGTCATCGAGGACGGGCATTGCTGATTAATGAAAAATTGGGGACAGAAATGCAACCAAAAATAGATTGAGACAAAGTTGCTACAAAGTGTTGTGGAAATACAGATACGTTAAGGATTAAATAGTGCAATTCTTACTTTATTCTTTTCTGATTGGGCTCCTCTTCGGTTCTATTTCTATATTCCCGCCACCATACAATTTCATTTAAAATCGGGGGCTTTCTGAGTTGACCAATCATGTTGATGCAACAATGTTGGCTTGCATTGCTTTCTCCTGCCCTAATTTGCAGTCTCTAGAGATCTTTACGTCTGTTTTACCTCTGTCAATAGGATCACTGGGTAATAATTTAACCTTTCTGCGTTGTATTATTTTTCTTTTTTCCTTGCATTTGTGTATTCTTGTATGTTTCATTTTCATAAATGTTTTCTAATAGCATTAAGAAAGTCTGTAATATTCTCTACAGTCTCTGCATTTAACCGTGTTGTATGTTGTGAAAATGCTGTAAGTTTTTGCTTAATCTTGTTTGCCAAACACCTAAAACCAGGGGCGGACCCAGAGACTTCGGACTGTGGGGTCAAAAATGAATTTTTTTTCGAACAACATATCATTAACAAAAATAAATTCATATGCTATTACAATTGTAGCCTACGCGTTTTCATACTTTGAAAACGTCGTATAATTATATCGTTATCAATATTGTCAAGTACATCGCTCTCAATATATGCAACCAAACTATCACTTAACCATTGATCTCCCATTCGATTACGTAGTCGATTCTTGACAATCTTCATTGCAGAAAATACTCTTTCTACCGTAGCAGTTGCAACTGGAAGAATTAACGCCAATGCCCTAAAAAGGGTCTGGATATTCAGTCTTGCGACCTAATTACCCGTTGAGCATCACCAAATGTGATATAGCTCAAGATCACTAAGTATTAACCAAGAATAGTTCAATATGTACGAAGAAACCAAGAGTTTCTTTAAGTTTCCTTTGGCCTCTATACAAATCGTAACCAAAACCCTCTATACTAATAGATTGTACAAAACAATCAGAGACTATCACTAAGAATACAGATTGAGAAATCACCAAGAATATTTTGGATTTAAAATAAAGAGAAAACTCTAATCTTTCACTCAGAGAGAAAAGGAGAGAAAAGGCGAAAGGACAGAAAGCATCGAATCTTCCAGAATGAGTGCTAAAACCAAGTTAAGTATCTGAATAGTCAACCATCATTATCCAAGGGTCAGGATGAAGCCACGTGGACGGTTGATCCTTAACCATTAAAGAGGCAAACACGTTTTTCTCCAAAATACGATTTCATAACCTAGAAATAAAAACATAATGGTCCAGGTCCATACTTAACTCCATTGGGCTAGAAAGAAATAGTGAGGCAGCCCACATATCATAACAGATTGTTTATCTCATTTTTCGATATTCTTGGACGGTTACCAATTACAGTGGTGTTGGGAATAAATGTAGCTTAGTTTTTTAATAAAATAACTGGGGCTGCAAAATCTAGTTTCGAGTGATACTTTGTTAGTTATCCGATATTCTTGGCTGGTTGCTAATCACAGTGGTAGCACAATGCTGCAAACTTTCTATGTGAAAAGAATAAATGGTGTTTACATGTTGCTTTTAATTCATAGTTTTGCTCATTCCTGCTTAGCCTTGGGTGGGTAGGGCCAGTTTCAATAGAATAAGAATTGTTGGCCATGATAGAACAATGATATCATATGTTCTCTGTATGCAATCCAAGTTAGTCCCTTTGTGCTTGACATAATCATATGTTAAAAATTTTGGAGTAGTTATGAAAGTAATATGTTAGTCCAGAGGTTTTCATAATCTTCTTGAGTTTCTAATTCATTTTCATTACACTCAATTGTATAATTTATTTGGCATAAATCTTTCAGGCTATTTAGCATTTGGATTGTTTTCTAATCGGAAAAATCACATAGTGCTTTTTGCTTACATCGCAATTTGAAGAATAATGGGTATCATTGATAAGCTTGATCAAATACTACTAAATCTATTCTTACTCCTCTTCATTTGATTTTCTCTTTTGACGTTCAGTTGCTTATGCACAGCTTCGCATGGCTAGAAAACAGGCTAAAAATGTCTTGCACTTTGAGGAGAATGTAAGGCGGAGACTTCTATTGTTTTTTTCTGGTTGGCCTGGGCATATCTCCAGCTTTGCCATCCTCTGGAAAGACAAAAAACCAAAATCCTTGTGATGAAAAATGCTTACTAGAACAGAATAAGCGAATACAGAGAGAAAATAATGCTTCTGAAGACTTCCCTAATTTTGTTAGAGAAGGTTTGTACTGTCCTTGTAACTGTGTTAAAGGTGGAACTTTTTGACAGTAACTTGTTCATAACCATCTCTCCCCACTATTATTATTGAGCTCTATGATCTTTACGTTATTGTTTCTATCTGGTTCTGGTTTCACTATAAACATAGTGACATCGGATAAATATGTTAAACGTGACTTGGGTCTCATATTTTCGGACATTGCAGCTGGTACAGGTGATTGTCCAAAGGATGGTCAACAGGTTTTACTTGTTTCTAGAAATCTTACCGACTTTCTTTTCTCAGAGTTCATCACTGATTTTGAAGCTGAAACATAAAAAATGTATGTGTCTATTTGATTAAGGATAACTCGTCCTTTACAGTTTGCTTCAAATTATGGGTTTTTGTTTTGTTTCTGGTGTCTTCTCGGACCAAAAAAAGAGAAGTGAATATTTTAGAGTGCATTTTCAATCCCGTAGTGAAATGACTGATAATTTATGTGAGATTATGAAGAAGTTCTAGGACAAATTTGAATCATCTGTAGGCTCAGAATAATGAGCATTCACGGTGACGTTGCAAATTGTGAGCCTGTTTGGAGTGATTTTGATAATTGATTTTTTGACTGTTAGAAGAAAAGTGGGATCCACCTGTGAGAGAAGAAGTCAAATATGACGGCTGAAATAGTAAAATAATGGTCAAAAAATTAATTTTTTGGGTGAAAAAATCGCTCCCAAACAGACCCTGTATGTTTCTTCCTATATGTGATGATTTCTTCTGCTTTCTTTTCTCCAATTATAATGAGTCCGGTCGCCGTATTGATAGTATATACTTGCAAGGTTCTCCTGCAAAAGTCAGAATGACTACTAATGCATTAATTCCAGGTGAAAAAAAAAAGTTTGTAACCATTGAAAGTTTTATATTCTTTCTTATTGATAAGTAACTGAGAAAAAATTGAAACGTAGGGTTTGAAGAAGGAATCCGAGACATGAAACCCGTGGGAAAATGGAGTATAATTATTCCTCCAGAGCTGGGACGACCAGTAAGTAATTTGTCTTTCTTCACCCCAATATATTTAGCCATATAAACATTATTTCATTTTCTCTTTTTTCTTTCATAGACGCTAGTCTTGTTCTGTATCCCCAACTTGTGGAAAAAAATCCTGTCATGTGTTGAATTAGCTTCTTTGATTGTTAGTTTTTCATCCTCTGAGCTCTGAGCTTCCTAAGTTAAAAAAAGACGCGGACAAAAATTTTAAATTCCCGTTTATGTTGTCAATACTAAATAGTTTTAAACACTAGAATTAAAGCCCTTTCATCTAACGGTGCCATGTTGCTCTATTCGGTAGTTTGTAACTTCTTCTTCATTGATTCACATGATCAAATGAATGTCAGTTGCATTATCTCTCATTTCAGCCACTAGCTCTGATTCTTGAGCATTTATATATGCTTGCTCTGATCTTTCTATGAAGACATTGATAAATGTAACTACATAGTCCCGAATTTCTTAATGTGCATAAAAATAGTGTCACCAAATGACTTTTTGTAGCAGACTTGGAGGCAACAGTAGAGAGCTGTCTGAAATCTAAATCAAGGTTTAATCTTGAAGTTGATAAAAGCCAAGGCCACCTTAGAGAAATAAAAAAATGATTTCATATCGAAAAAACTTCTTCCAATTACTGACACATTTACAGTATGTTGTATAGGTTTAATTTTGCTACTTTTTCAGTATAACAAACAAGTGCAGAATTTTTCCGTGATAGAGTCCTCAGGAACCTGCCTCTTACCTTTACCTTAAGTACTTGACACATACATTGCTTTGAAAATGATAAGATGATAGCTTCTCCCTTCTCCGTCTTGGTAGATAAAAATGATATGGCTAATAGTAGTTGTTAAGAGTCTAGTCGCTTTGTATCTTCCCGTGTATATAGCAATGGAAAGAATGGATTAGCATAGAAGGATCTGACATCAAATTTATTGGGAAAAGGACTTAATTTATTGTTATTGTGGTTTGTTTTTTCATGTTCAACAGGTAGGACCTTCCAAGTTTTTCAGCTCAAAGTAGTTCGTAGTTTTTGACGTTGAATTACTAAGCATTCAAGATTGCAAGAGGAGGACCATTGGATTTTATTCTGATGTTGTGTGTAGCTGATCTTGGACGGTCTTCAGTCACGGGCTGACCCTTGATTACTCACTCAAATGCTGCATGACAACTAAACCCGAAGAGGAAGAACACCACTGAAGTGAATAACTAAGGCTATGTTTGATTGCACCACAATTCCATAGAAAATGGAAATCAAATTTCATCTTTCCAATTTTTTGTTGTTTGATTGGCAAAATTTTCCCTAGAATTCGAATTCCAACCTTTTATGCGATCTAAGCTAATTTTCATGTTTTCATTGAATTCCAATTCTCACCAAAATGGTGAGAATTGGAATTCTCGATTACTGTAGCACCTTTTTTCTTTTTCTTTTTTGTTTTTTTTGCTGCAAATTCTAAGAATTATTATAAAAAAAATATTTCCCTTTAAATGTCAATTTTCATGTAAAACAAACAATTTTATTTTATTTTATTTTATTTTATTTTTTTGTTAGCAATGGAAACAAATTCTAAGAATTATTGTAAAAAAATATTTTCATTTAAATGACAATTTTCATGTAAAACAAAGTTAAACGAACATCAAAAGATAAATAATTTTTTTGAAATTTTTGTTTTTTTTTTGTGTGTTGATAATGGAAACAAATTTCATCCTCAATACCAGTAAAATTTATCTCATTAATTGACAATTTTCATATAAAATAAAGCCAAACAGAGATCAAAAACACTTTTATTTCAACATTTTTCACATAGAAAATTATTCAAATCAAACACAATAATTTACAATTATCAGGAAAACAACTTTTAGACAATTCAATTCAATTCAATTTTATCTTTACAATCAAACGGACCCTAAATGAACTAGCAATGAGCCAATAAAACTACTAAACATGGAGTAGTATTTAAGACAAATTTTGTAATTAATTTTACTGCTCAAGCGTGGCAGGTCAGCCCGTCTAGATGAAGTAACGGCCCAAGTTTCCTTTCAATCTTAACACCTTGGCTAGTTTCACATCCGAGTCACTTGTATTTTATTCATCACTGTCTTAAGTGCAAGGTAACATTTATGGTCCGTTGAGCTTAGACGCTAACTAGTAGTCCATGAACGTCAATCGTGTGATACTGTCATCTTGTTGACTACTTGTAAAAATTATGTCCTTCCCTACTTTACAAAATAAAAACAATAAGCAAATTATTTTGATACCTTTTGACTATCCTACAATTGATGGTTTATTCATCCAATCAATTTTTTCTAAGGAAAAAAATGAATAATTTAGTTTCAAACGGGTAAATATGTATTGAATTTCACACTCAAAATAGGTCCAAAGGAAAATTATGGGAACATCAAATGAGTACTTGGAGAGCATGGCTTACAAGACAGTCAAAGTACAATTACCCATCTTGCGCCTTTAATTCTTCTGCTCTAAAAACGAAAACAAGTACCAAGAGAAAGATGCTAAGTAGTTTCGAGAAGGTATTCATTTACTTAAGTTAGGAACAAAGCAGAGATATGAGGATGATGAAAATAGCATAATTTTTGGATCAGTGACATACACATCTCTTACTTTGTAGCTCATGTTGTCACGTTTTGTATGTTAGTAAGAAGTGTGTGGACATTCTAATGCATTGTTGAGAATATTTACGAGCAATGTGTTGATTAAGATTCAAACTGTAATTATTGTGAATATATACGCCGATCATCTTATTTATAAATCTCACACGTTTTAACTCTTAAAAATCAATCATGTTACAAATACAGAATTTTTTGAATAGAAAATCTTATAGACAACATATGACACGACATCACTGAAAGATGAGAAAAAAAAGTCCAATAATATTTTGCTACATTACTGTCGGTACAAGTTTATACACCCTCTTATTGGACGGAACATTCATGATCACACCGAGGTTGTCGATCATCTAACTTTATTAGTAAGTATAAAAATTAGAATTCATTTGTTATGTTCATACTTTGTAATCATCGAATTTCAGTTCATTGACATTTTTCGTTTCGAAGTTATAAAAACACTAGATCGTTTTGACAAAAAGAAATTCAGATTGGAGGTGCAAATAATTGTACTCCAATAGTTGCCCTCTGTAAATGTTACAAATAATTGTTGATAATGTAGCATTAAGGTCCATTTCACCAAATTTTCCCCAAGGTAAATTTCTTACACTTGAACGCAACGATGAGAGACTTATTGTAGTCTGCGTGGAAGTGAGAGAGAGAGAGAGAGAAGCGTACAAGTGTTTTGAGGCTTTTGTTCTGCCTTCTTTGATATTCTTACCCTGAATTCTCTCCGACCCTTCGTCATCCCTGTCTTCTTTCTTCCTATATATACATATTTACATTTACATATTGCATATATATGTAAAGAATTGATTTTTACCTACATAGCTATATAGCTCTGTCTCAATCTATCTTTTGTTGCATCTGGGTATTATTGGGGTATGTTCAAGCTCCGTGAATGCGATTGTTCTCTTGAAAAGCAACGGAATTAATTGCAATACTGGATAATTAAAGGGTTTATTATAAGGCCCACGAGGTAAGAACGCTTAGGTTTGAAGTGAAATGCAATTTACTTTTACTCATCCTCGTGCATTTAAAATTATAGATTATGCTATCTCTAGCGTGAAATTTTATGAATTGTTTGAATATTGATATTCAATTCTTGTGTACAGATTTAGATTGTGGGTCTACTTAAGAATTCCACGGGATTTAGATTTTTTCGAGGCTAGAGGGTATTCATTTTAATCATTTCTGGAAGCTTTACTGGTTTCAGGCTTTTTGTTCATCAGTTCTTTTTTTCCCTTAAATATTGATTATTTGATGTGCAAAGGATGCTTGCTTATAGGATAGTTTGTGGTGGACCCCTAGTTATTTGAATGTTTTTGGTTTCAGGTAATAGGAAATTAGTCTAGAAGATCAGCCTCGTCTTTGAAATCAGTTATAGAGTGGAATCGATACTGCAATATTAGTTTCTGGTTTTCATGGTTCATAAATCAAGTCGAAGGTCAGTGCTTTGAAGATAGTTTATCAGGCTGCTAACATACATTAGCTTTACTACTGAGTTCAGAGTTGTGGTGCTGGGCATCATTTCTGGCTTAGAAATCTTGGTGTAGTAATAGTTTTTGTGCCTAAACCGTTGAAGTATGACTAGAAGGGTGCGGAGGAGGGTTGCAAGGAGGGGCAACGAGAAAGTGGATTGCCTGGAGATTGATGAGAATTTGAGTTTGGACAAGAAAGGGGTACTTGATTGGATCAGGTTACCTGATGATACAGTAATTCAGCTATTTTCATTTCTGAACTATCGTGACCGAGCTAGCCTGTCATCAACCTGTCGCTCATGGAGGATTCTAGGTAAATCTCCATGTTTGTGGGAGGCATTGGATCTGCGGCCCCACAAGTGTGACACTGCTGCTGCTGCTTCACTTGCCCCTCGGTGCCAGAATCTTCAGAAGCTTCGGTTCCGTGGTCTTGAATCTGCCAATGCTATTATAAATCTTCGAGCTAGGAATTTACGTGAGGTTAGTGGTGACTGTTGCAAGAAAATGACTGATGCTACCCTCTCCGTGCTTGCAGCCCGACATGAAGCATTAGAGTGCCTTCAGATTGGGCCAGATTTCTGTGAAAGGATAAGCAGTGATGCAGTTAAAGCAGTGGCAATTTGTTGTAGACATCTGCAGAAACTTCGGCTCTCAGGTATTCATGAAGTATATGCAGATGCTATCAATGCTTTGGCAAATCATTGTCCAAATTTAATAGAGATTGGATTCATTGACTGTCGGAAGGTTGACGAGACTGCCCTGGGTAATGTTGGATCAGTTTGCTTCCTCTCAGTTGCCGGTACGACTAATATTAAGTGGAATATAGTTTTACAGCCTTGGAGTAAGCTGCCTCACTTGACAGGCTTGGATGTTTCTAGGACTGATATCACCGCCAGTACTGTTTTAAGATTGTTTTCATCCTTCCGTAGTCTGAAGGTTTTGAGTGCCTTGAGTTGTCCAGCACTTGAGAATGATGCCACTTTTGTTTCCAACAACAATCACAAAGGTAAAGTGTTGCTTGCTGTCTTCACGGACATTCTTAAAGGAGTAGCTGCCTTATCTGCCGATACTACAGAGGATGAGAGAAATGTTTTCTTGAATTGGAGAAAGGTTAAAACCAAGGATAGGGAATCAGAGGAGATCATGAATTGGCTGGAATGGATCCTTTCTCATTCGCTTCTACGTGTTTCTGAGGGCAATCCACCAGGTTTAGATAATTTCTGGCTCAACCAAGGCTCAACTTTGTTGCTAAGTTTCATACATAGTGCCCAGGAGGAAGTTCAAGAAAGGGCGGCCACAGCTCTTGCAACATTTGTTGTCATTGATGATGAAAATGCTAGTATAGACACTGGAAGGGCCGAAGCAGTTATGAGAGATGGTGGCATACGCCTTCTCCTTAATCTTGCTAGGTCATGGCGGGAGGGTCTTCAGTCAGAAGCTGCTAAGGTAAGATGTCTACTACTATTGCTATTGTAACTTGTAAGCTAGCAGGCTTATTTCTTATGTTCACATTGCTCGAACACTGATTGGTCCCTGTTGTTCACCTTTTCTAGTAACTTTTTCCTTACTCTTGTTTATCCGAAAGTTAAAATAATAATTAATCAATATTCAGCAGATCATCAAGCTTTATCATTACTTACAGTGGGCAAAACTCGATTCATATTTTTTCTTAAATATGTAGGCCATTGCAAACCTGTCGGTGAATGCTAATGTTGCAAAAGCTGTGGCAGAGGAAGGAGGGATCAGTATTCTTGCGAATCTTGCCAGGTCTGTCAATAAATTAGTTGCAGAAGAGGCTGCCGGAGGACTGTGGAATCTTTCTGTTGGTGAAGAGCACAAGGTTGTTTTTTTGTTATTTTACATTTTCATACGATTTCCTGCTTTATTTTTAAAATTTGATAGTTCAGATTTCTTCCAGGGTGCTATTGCTGAAGCTGGTGGTGTAAAGGCTTTAGTTGATCTCATCTTCAAATGGTCAGGGTCCACTGGTGGTGAAGGAGTTTTGGTATGAGCTAGATGCGTTTAAGTTCCTGTTTGTAACTTTTACCTGTGTTGTGTGCTATAAAAGCAGATCCTTTCAAAAGTGAGTTATTTTATTGGTGCTCAAGGGGGCTGAGTTTGGTTCTTTGTGTGTTTCAGGAACGTGCTGCTGGAGCATTGGCAAATTTGGCAGCAGATGATAAATGCAGCATGGAAGTTGCTTCAGTGGGTGGTGTCCGTGCTTTGGTGACACTTGCTCGAAATTGCAAGTTTGAAGGAGTGCAAGAGCAGGTAGTATTAAAATAGAGTTTTAAAGATTGAGTATCTCATACGTGTTAACCACCATGATTTTGAGAGTCTGTTTTACTATCTCGTAGTTAGGACAACATGGTCAGATAGCAAGGGCAGGAAGCTTCAAAATACAGTAGGAAAAAATGCTTATTTCTTATGTGTTAACCATCATGATTTTATCAGTGCTAATAGTAGTTAGGACTTAAATTGATAATGGTTCCATGCTAGAATTGATTCAATAATCAGGATGCTAGGATCAGGTTGTCAGAAGCCACCAGAATATACGCCCATCATTTCATGTGCTATATCCATGCTGCTTTTTCAAAGGTTCATCATTAATTTTGTTTTTGGATGTGTCATCTTTTGCTGTTTACTTGCATGAATGTTCTACTCTGTACATCTGTCACTATACGTCTTTTCCTAAATAAGATGCTAGTTTCAATGTGAGAATTTATAATTACACTCTGGACAAACTGTTTTGAAGAAATTAGGTCGTGGGAGTAGCTGTCTAAGTTCTCTGTCATATGGTGCACAAGAGCATAAATTATTAAATTGTATTTATTTGCATTAATCATTAAATTTGCACAACTGACCATGCATATTTTCTTATGTGCTTTTCAGAGGGCTATTTCTTGTATTATGTTGGCCAATCTTTAACCTCTACACTATTTGAAGCAATTGTTATAATATTTTCAATGCATATTCGCTACATATCGTATTCATTCTCTTGTACTAGTGTGAAAGGGTATTGCAAATCAGTTCTTTACTAGATGCTACAACATGGGTTTTTTACCTTCAGTTGCTCTTCAATTTGTAAAGATGTTCATATGGAAGCAAAATTGTATCCAGCTTCTGACTAATGTCCCATGAGATTATTATCCAGGCAGCTCGTGCCTTGGCAAATTTGGCTGCCCATGGAGATAGCAATGGTAACAATGCTGCTGTTGGACAAGAGGCAGGATCTCTTGAAGCTCTTGTACAACTCATCCGCTCTCCTCATGATGGTGTTAGGTTGTGTATTTTGCTGTTGTCTTGGGCAATTTCTATGTTTTTTGGGAGAATATTTGTGGCCTGTAAGAAAGAAAATATAATGCCATTATTCGCTGATGTGTAGGCAAGAAGCTGCTGGTGCATTATGGAATTTATCCTTTGATGACAGAAATCGAGAAGCCATTGCAGGAGCTGGTGGCGTTGAGGCATTGGTATGGCAGTCTTCTTCTTGATCTTAAATTGTCTTTGTGACAACATCTGTAGCTAACATGTTATGCTTCATAATTAAAATTAGTTTACAAAAAATTATAAGATGTCTTGAAACAACTTGTGAGTTTTATAGAATTCAAAAATATCTGAAAATCATAAAATTCATCAAGAAGGCATAAAAGTTCGTTACAGAATTGTGCTTAGGCGCTGTGGGTTTAAACTTACAACCACTTTCTGGAAACAATAATAAAATTTGGTCAGCTTTCACTGTTGCTTCTGCACGTTCACATGATGGTGAGTTATCTGAATTATGACCCATTTACGCTTTTTCCCTTCAAGTAGTCCTAAAAAAAAATATATATATATAACAAGAGGAGATATTGACCATTCATTGGAGTTGTTATATACATGTTGTATTCTACTTGAAGTAATTCAACATGCTGTAAGGTTAAGTAGTTATCACTTTTGTTGGTTTGGTGCTTAGTGTAGCATGCGGTGATTGGGTAAGATCTTCCTCTTCTACAATCGGGTTTCTACTGTTCCTGAAAACCTTACATTATAGTACTTTATAAGAGTCCAGTATCAGTAATTGTTATGGAGATTGAATAAATCCGCACAGGCCGTGTGATAACTTTTTATTTTTACACAAGACTACAAGTTTCAAGTTTTTGTTTTGTCTTCTGTTTTCTTTTCTAGTGCAGTATATGTATTTAATTCATGTTCTTTTCAGTAAGGTTTCCACTGTCAGCTCGAACGATGGACTTCTGAGAAATGGGTAGAAACTATCCGAAAAATCCAACCATATGTATATGCATGCACGCATGAGCTTGTGCTATCTATCTATAAGGCTATTTAATATATATTTGCATTTATAAGTTTATTATCCTTTCATATTTGCATGCATGCAGTTGGGCTGCGATGCGGCTGTTCTATCTGCCAGACTTCATATTGCTGGTGGTCATATCAATATTATATTTCTAAATTAGTCTGTGGAAATGATTTTGAAATCCTTCCATAAATTCAGCTGTTTTGCTTTTGAGTGCATTGAACCATCTTTATTTTCTGCCTGCCTTAGGAGACTGTCTAATTTTAACCAAGGGCTTCTTTGAAACTCCACAAAATAAAATAAACTGAAAAGACCAATAGAATACAACATGCATTATATGAGCCAGTCACTGTGACAATGTGTATGCCTATATTTCCTTGTTAAGTTTTCACAATTCAAGTGCACCTATGTGTATGTGATTTTGCATGTACATGCATGCACTGGAAAAGTGGGTTAAAGATTTTGGTCCCCTTGTAATTTTCACTCTTTACTTCTTGGGGAAACAAAGTTTTCAGTCTTGTGGTTGCATGCATATATTATTTGCCACTCCCATCTCTATGCTTGTGCCAAGCATTATATGCTTGATTGCTTGTGGATTTGCCTGAATCACTCTTCCCTGCAAGTTGTCGCTGTCTATTAGTAGACATAATAACCTACAGGCAGGATGCCACAAACCAAACCTAAAGATCTGTTTGAGAACTTCAGAAATGGGCTAATTGTTTTTTGGACCAATTTGATGGGGCAGATTATCTAAGCATGTATAATTGTTCTTTGAACTAATGTCACGAGGTAAGTTATTAGGTGAAGAAAACGAGATTGAGAGAAAATTCTTATTCTTCAATATATCAAAAAATATTGATTACAGTCAGTATATATACACAGGATGAGTAATAAAAAAAGGAAACTAATCTTCTAAAATTGGAATAAAATTATTCTACCAAAAACTACAAGATTATAATCACTGATTGACTATAATTACTACATCTTGTCCCCTTTCCATACTTGGACCTTTTCTACACTCCCCCTCAAGTTGCAACTGTAGATGTTGATCATGTTCAACTTGCTAATAAGGTCGTCAAATGTTGGTCTGGGTAACCCTTTTGTAAATAAATCTGCGATTTGTTCTTTTGTAGGAATGTATGTCATACAAATGATCCTATCGTCCACCTTTTTTTTGATAAAATGTCTGTCCACTTCCACGTGTTTTGTTCTATCGTGTTGTACTGGATTGAGAGATGTTAATAGCTGCTTTATTATCACAATAGAGTTTGATTGGAAACTCTACTCCGACTTTTAGTTCCTCCAAGAGTTTCTTTATCCAAAATCCTTCACATATTCCTTGTGCAACGGCTCTAAATTCAGCTTCAACACTGCTTTTTGCTATCACATTTTGTTTCTTACTTCTCCAAGTTGTCATATTTCCCCACACAAATGTGCAGTAGCCAGTAGTTGATTTTCTGTCTTCTATGGATCCAGCCCAATCTGCATCTATGAATATTTCTACTCCTTTCTTTTGATGTTTTCCAAAGAATAGACCTTTTCCAGAAGTTCCTTTTAGATATTTGAGAATTTTATATGCTGCTTCCAGACGAACCTCTTTAGGAGAGTGCATATGCCGACTGACCATGCTGACGGCGAAAGCAATATTAGATCTAGTGTGTGAGAGCTAGATCAATTTACCGACTAATCTTTGATACCTGTCTGTTTCCACGGGTTTTCCAGTGTCCTTTTTCACTTTTCCAGCCTCAATAAGTGTATCACTTGGTTTGCATCTTAACATACCTGTTTCAGTTAGCAGATCAAGAATATATTTTCGTTGGGAAACACTGATACCTTTTTTTGATCTTGCAATTTCCATTCCTAGGAAATATCGCATTTGTTCAAGGTCTTTTACCTCAAATTCAGTTGCTAGGCACTTCTTTAATCTTTCTATTTTAGCTTTGTTGTCCCTTATTAGAATGATATCATCCACATAAACAATTAAGATAGTCTTTGCTCCATTTCCAGATTGATGGTGAAACATGGTGTAATCCGACTGCCCTTGTTGATATCCTTGAGTTTTCAGTACCTTTGCAAATCATCAAACCACGCTTTAGGTGACTGTTTTAGTTCATATTAGGATTTCTTGATTTTACACACTCGATTTTCGTCATTTAACTTGTTGAAACCTGGTGGTATTGTCATGAAAACTTCTTCTTCTAGTTCCCCATTAAGAAATGCATTCTTGATGTCTAACTGTTGAAGTGACCGGTTTAAATTCACTGCTAACGATAGGAGAACTTGGATTGTATTTAATATTGCCACTGGTGCAAATGTTTTTGTGTAGTCAATGCCTTATGTTTGAGTATATCCTTTGGCAACCAAATGAGATTTGTAACGTTTTATTGTCCCGTCTGTCTTGTACTTCACAGTGAAAACCCATTTGCAGCCTACAGGTTTCTTGCCTTTTAGCAGGTTTACTACCTCCCACGTTCCATTTTTCTTTAAAGCTTTTATTTCCTCGATTACCGCCTCTCTCCATTTGGGTGACTCCAGAGCTTCCTGAATGTTTCTTGGAATTTCTATTTTGTCAAGATTAGTAGTAAATGCACGAAATTCTGTAGATAGAGCACTATATGATATAAATTTTGAAATAGGATGTAAAGTACATGATCTGGTTTGTTTTCTAAGAGCAATAGGTAGATCATCACTTGGATTGTTGAAAGGATCTTTGTCAGTTCCTATCACCGGTTCCGACTCTCTTTTAGTTGTGAGGGTTTCATTACACTTTGATTTAGGCCTTTGTGAGTCCTTATCACTTTGCTTTTCTCCATTTCCTCCTGAATTCAAGTTTTCTTCTGTATATGGCACACTTGGAGGATTAGTATATGTGAGGTCAGATGGGAAGAGATCAAAGTCCAAGAATTCCTAATCGGAGAGCCGATCTTCGTTCAAGTTCTCCCTCTAAAGAGAAGGCTTCGGGAAGTAAGGCGTGGTTTCAAAAAAGGTGACATCGAGACTCACGAGAACCCGTTTCCCTAAAGGATCATAACATTTATAACCTTTTTGAGTAGGAAAGTACCCAATAAACACGCATTTAATGGCACGTGGTTCAAGTTTATTTCGGTGTTGGGAGTGAATGTGTACAAATGCAGTACTGCCAAACACTTTTAAGGGTAGATTTGAATTAAGATGGGATGTAGGGAAGCATTTTTGGAGTTATTTTAAAGGTGAGTCGAATGAGAGGGTTTGACTGGGTAGTCGATTTATTAGATAAGTAGATGTTAGAATTGTATCTCCCCAGAATGCTTTTGGAATATTCATTGTAAACATTAAGGCACGAGCTACTTCTAGTATGTGCTTGTTTTTTCGTTCAGCAACTCCATTTTGTTAGGGGGTATGGACACATGAACTTTGGTGGACTATTCCATATTTTTTTAAATAGTCTTGCAAAGCAGTGTTGAAATATTCTGTGCCGTTGTCAGTGCAAAGAATTTGAAGTTGTGTTTGAAATTGTGTCAGGATTATGGAGTGAAAGTTCATAAATACTGATCGAACATCAATTTTTTGTTTTAGTAGATAAACCAAACAGACTCGAGTGTGATCGTCGATTAATGTGACAAACCACTTTGTTTGGGTACGGTTAGGGATGCGGGAAGGTCCCCATAGATCACTGTGAATCATAGTAAATGGTTTGGATGATTTGTACATTGATTTCGGAAAAGATGTACGCTGATGTTTTGCAAAGTCACAATTTTGACATTGAAACTCAATAGGTGTTTTATTCATGAAAATTGAAGGACAAACATGTTTTAAATATTGTAAGCTAGGATGACCTATTCTATTGTGCCATAACAAGATTTCACTATCTCTAAAGGTAGATGTACATTGTAAAAGTTCACCTAGTGAACTCACATCGGCTTCCTTGAAGTAGTATAGTGTCTCGCATTCTTTAGCACCGCCAATCGTTTTCCCCGTTGAAAGGTCCTGAAAGACACAATAAGATGGAAAGAAATTAGAAGAGCAGTTGGAATTTTTTGTTACTTGACTGACAGATAATAAGTTACAAGACAAATTTGGAACATGAAGATCAGAATCCAATGTTAAGGACTCAGATATTCGAATACTCCCTTTTCCTGCAACAGATGAGAGTGAGTCATCTGCAATTTTAACACGAATGTTGCCAGAACAAGTTGAGTATGAATTGAATCGATGATACGAATCCATCATATGATCGGATGCTCCGCAATCAATAATCCAAGCATTTTTATATTTTGAAGTATTTAAGGCTCTAGGAAAGATACCTTTGTGGGCTAGTGAGCTAGAGGGACCTTTAGGAGAAGACTGACTGGAGGTTTGAAAACTCGTAAATAGTTGATAGAGTTGTTCCAGTTGCTCGGAATTAAATGTATTGTTTGCAGTTGGATTGTTTTTCGTTTCAACATGATATCCCCGCCTCCTCGAGTTTTGCTTAGGTCTCCAATCATTTGGCTTCCCATTAATTTCCTAGCACGTATCTATTTTATAACCCGACTTACGACAGTGCTCGCACCAAGGACGGCCCCGTTGTTTTTGGGTTGACTCATTTACAATTCCTTTTGAAAAGCCCAAACCATCACTTCCATTTGGAGGCCCATTAATATGTTCAAGTTCTGGCCCAATATTGGCCCATTACGTTTATGGCTTCCTGGCCCAGAAGATGTAATTTTTGGAGGTCCATTTCTCTTCCCAGCTAGGGCCGAAACTTCTCCAGAAACCTCCCTCATCATCACCTGCCAGCGAGCCTCTTTGCGACGCACTTCTGCAAAAACCTCTCGAGTGGATGGTAATGGGCAGCGTCCCAGAATTCGGCCTCAGACTTCGTCGAGTTCGCAATTCAGGCCGGTGAGAAATTCATAGACCCTTTCGTTTTCTTGCTTCTTCTTGTACAAGGTGATGTCGTTGGGACACTTCCATTCTTCTTCACTACAGAGGTCGAGGTCTTGCCAAAGAGATGTCATTTCCACGAAATATTCTGTAACATCTCTTGTCCCTTGTTTGGTCTGCCACAAGCGGGTTTTTAGTTCAAAGATTTGTGAAGCATTTCCGGCTTCAGAGTAGGTGTCTTTTACCGCATCCCATACATCCTTTGCTGGAAGAAGAAACAGATAGGTTTTCCCTATAGAGGGCTTCATCGAGTTCAGTAGCCAGGCAATTACCATAGAGTTTTCAGAGTGCCATTGTTGCTGCAAGGCTGTGTCGGCCGGTTTTTCGTCTCGCCGGTTAGGTAGCCCAGCTTTTCTTTTCCATCAATCACCAATTTTATCGACTGGGCCCATTCACGGTAGTTTTTCCTGTTTAATTTTTCAATAGTAAGCTGAAACGAGGAATTCTCGAATGCATTCTATTGAGGAATTACCCTGTGTTTCGACGCTTGACATTGTAGACGTAGAACTGTCGGCAAGGAATTCCGCCATAGTTTTCTAGATGAGAGCCCCTGGCTCTAATACCGTGAAGAAAACGAGATTGAGAGAAAATTCTTATTCTTCAATATATCAAAAAATATTGATTACAGTCAGTATATATACACAAGATGAGTAATAAAAAAAGGAAACTAATCTTCTAAAATAGGAATAAAATTATTCTACCAAAAACTACAAGATTATAATCACTAATTGACTATAATTATTGTCAGTAGAATATAATAATATATAGCATCAATATTTCTCTACGATAGTTTTCCAATAGTGTAAGATTATTTTCCTTTAATAATTGATTGTGTAATAATACACAATCTTTCCTTTTAAAGTTATTTTCTTTTAGGTTTATTTGTAGCCCTATAAATAGGGTCTTCTCCTTTGTAATATTCAGAATAGTTTATTATTTTGACATGGTATCAAACTTGTAAGTTTTTTGTTCCCCGGCAAGCGGTCAGTCAAATTTTCTTCTTGTCCAGATTCTTGGTATTATGAGTTAACCTAATAACTACAATTACGTTATCCTCAATTGCTCTTCGTGATTTCACCACCATCCATCCCACTAATATTTCTAATTTTCTGGCAAAACCCTCGAGCCTAAGTCAACTATCGCCTCTGCCGTTTCCGATTCCTCCACTTCCGTTGCCTTCCGCTATGATGGAAGCTTCTTTTTGCTGGAGATTTGACTGGGACTGTATATGTCTTTGGTATGAAGCAGTGAAGCCGGCAAAGAGCTGGACGCTCGATACAAAACCTCCAAAGAACTGTGTCAGAGGAAGGAGAAAGTGTATAGAACTGTTCGAGGGTCTCAAACTCCAATTTGAACTGAAGAACAAGACATCATTCTTGTGAACAGATTTGTTCTCCAATTCTGAAATCTGGATTTGACAAAAGGGGTTTTTGTTCTCAATGAGATCAACATGAGTCATCAGCATTCTTCTACAGGCAGGTCGTGTCTCATGTTGCTAAAATTGTGGGCAGTAGGTTAATAGATTGTGGGTTCTGTTGCTGAATTGTGGGCTAGGGCAGCAACAATTAAATATAATATTTTTAGGCTGATTAAATCAATTTTTTGGGGCTTGCCACAATATAGTTAAGTTTGAGTTTGGGCTCTTAATCTCTTAAGTTGGGCTGTTTGTTTCGGTTAAATTTTTTTGGGTTTTTTCATAGTGTGGGCCTATTATATGGGTCACTGAGTTTGGGTATTAATAGGAGAGTTTAGTTCTATCTAATTGGGTTGTTTTTGTTCATTTGGGCTATCGAAAATTTATTCTCTTGGAGCTTAGTTGGGCTAGGTGTTTTAATATAGGATTTATGGGTTGTTTGTTCTTGTTGCATATTTTTGGGCCTGCTGGGTTAGTGGTTATTGGATCGATCAATAAGTTGGATCTTCAACAATAGGTGGGTTTTTCTGGACTTCTGTTGGGTTTTATATAATCAGAAATATAAGGTTTATGCTACATGAAAAGTGGGTTTTCTGAAGGTATTCTGGGAGATTTCTGGCTATAGTGAAGTTTGATTATTGCTACCTCTCGATTATGGTTATGATTTACAGTTTTTTTTTTTTTTTTTATATGTTCTTTTCAACTGCTGGTATCTAGTACTTGTTACTAGAATCTCAAATATTGGTTAAGACAGCCTCAGATGGCATTGGTATCCAAGTGGTTGGATTTTGAAGCTCAATTTTTTGCACATTTGGATACTTGTTCCTCTATGTCATGCAATAGGGGAATCATATTTGGAGATCAGAAATTTGAATTTGATGGAGATTAATTTTGCTTGTGGTAATTCGAGAAATAGGCTGTTTGGTGGGATTTCTTTCAATTGCAACATTTTGGTCAGCTATATATTGCTGAATTTTGGCCGGTGTATTGGCGTTTGAGCTTTCGTCGGAACACGGATTATGTGTTCGACTGAGTTCTCCCGACAGATAGAGCTTATTGTGTGGGTCGGCACATTTCGTGAATTTCGTTTGAAAATTCTTCTTGGGGAGTGAGTTCTCAGGAGTATCCTTGGAGTGGTTGAATCTTCGATTCTTTTTGGTCATAACTCAGTCTTTTAGGTGTGGGTTTCTTGTGGTTGTCCACAGTTGACAGAATTTTTGTCAACGTGCGACTTTTGTGGTGGTCAATGGTTGACATACTTTTTTGTCAACGTATGACCCTTCGGTGCATCTAGTGTGGTGCGAGTATTCGGCATTTTGGTGATGATTTGTTAGCGTCATCAGCTTCTGGTTGGACAATGATTCTTTGCTGGGAATCATATCGAGTCTTGAATCAGTTCTTGGGTTTGAAGTTCAGCAAAGTTGAGTTCTTGGTTTATGGGTTCTACGAAAACATTGACTTGACAGCGCATCTAGTTCATGATTGCCAATTGATGCTTTTGCCAGCATCAATTTGAGGGGGATGTCAGTAAAATATAATAATATATAGCGTCAATATTTCTCTACGATAGTTTTCCAATAGTGTAGGATTATTTTTCTTTAATGATTGATTGTGTAATAATTATACAATCTTTCCTTTTAAAGTTATTTCCTTTTAGATTTATTTGTAGCCCTATAAATAGGGTCTTCTCCTTTGTAATATTCAGAACAATTTATTATTTTGACAATTACTACATCTTGTCCCCTTTCCATACTCGGACCTTTTCTACAGTAAAACTCAAAGAATTTTAATAACGTACCGGATAACTAAAATAATAACCCACACTAGTGGATTGGGGCTATACATGTGGTTGTTGTATATGTCTGTGCCCAAAATGATGGGACCAACCTTTTCTATTGCACTTGCAAACCAAGTAATACTATTTCAAAGTTGCACTAGTTTTTGTTCCTCTCTGGACCAATGCAAAAATAGCTCAACTAAAGGAAACAATGTTGAACGGTGCCCAGTTTTCCTAGACACGGGACACCTCTCCCATCCCTCCTCCTCCCAACCAAAAAAGGGAAAATGAATGAGAAAAATGGAAGTGATTGGTTTTATATTATGTGGTAGTTGTTGTCATCAATGACAAAATTATAGAAAACTTTTTGTAAGTGAGGTGCAGCAGTAACTTATTTCATGGCTAATGCCTTTCCCATAATTTTTTACTCATTTGATTAAATTGAAAATGCCTTCTCTTAGTTAACAAGTTGCGCATCAGTTACATTACCTACCTAGTATATGAGCATAGGGCATGTCTCCTCTTAGCATCAGTTGGTTATGATATGGTTACATTATCTAGGAAACCTGGTATCCTTAGTTGCTCATGGAGAAAGAGAATGTGAGAAAGAAGTATATAGAAATTGACAAGGACATAATCCTTTCTGTAGCCCAGATAACATTGTGGGTTTAAAGTTAATTATCCCATGTTGTGTTATCAATTTTAAGCAGGTATTATTGATTATGTCACCGATTTCCTACATCACATTTCTATGAATTGAAGATAACTAACTATTCGAAAATGCAAAAAGTATTACTTTCATTAAGTCGTCAATGTAAATTGCTTGGCATAAGACAATTCTGCAAAACTGTCTCTTTCGTGCAAATTTTTTCACACCTTTTCTTTTGGTCAAGTGTTATTCTCCGATAATTGTCAAATATAAATTAGTTTTTAATTCTGGAAAAGAAAAACTTTGATGTACACACTGACAGTTCAATCTTATGTGGTTGTAGGTAGCTCTTGCACGGTCCTGCTCAAATGCTTCTCATGGCCTTCAGGAGAGGGCTGCTGGTGCTCTGTGGGGATTGTCTGTCTCGGAAGTTAATAGGTATGAATGAACATCGAGCCATAGACTTGATTGTTATTTGCATGATACTACTGCTGCTATTGTTGTTCCTAGCCTCCTAGTTGTTGTGATAATAAAATTCAAAACAAAAGCTTGCACTGCAGCGTTTAAGTTTTGAGACATTCTATGGGCTCAACTCTGTTAATGGACTTAAGAGTTAAATGACTTGAATGAATCCACATTGTAGCTTGAGATGCAATTCAGAGCCAATATCCTGCTCAATCATCTTGGTCCCAGTTGATGGACTTTGTATTTCCTCCAAGAGTAAATCAGTCGTCTGCCATATAGCATTTCTATCCCAATTCTGGGGTAGCCAAAGAGATCCCACAAGGAGTGGGTTGCTTAATAGAGCACCTTCCTGGATGTTCCCAGCCAAGATAATAGTTTTTACTCCTTAGGTTTTTCACACGATTCTCAACTCTTACAGGTAAAGCATTGTAGGGTTCTCATCAGTGCTACATCTGCGAGTAATGATGAAAAAGAGTGGTCTAGCTTTGAAACTATACATTCCCTGTCATCTCTTCCAAGGAAAATAATTGTATTACCGTTGTTGATCAGGGAAGTTAACCAATTAATTAAGAACATTCGGGGCTACTATCTGTTTTCCATTTGAATTAATTCTGTATTTGCCAATTATTTAAATTGAAGCAATGGATATTCTCATTCCTTGTTTTTCCTGTTGCTTGGAACACGTATCTTCTTTAAATCAATCCCATCACACTATCTTTCCTGAAACCATGTACTAAGTCTGTGGGCATAGGATTCTTATGTAAGATAATGCACTTCTAGAACAGTGCATAATGAGTATACTTCAGAGGATATGCTCGAAGCATGTTACATCATATCTTCAATTTAATTTTACAGCAGGAGTTTTATCGACTTCTGCACAAAAGTTTACTGCCTTTATTGTGATGAAAATCCAACTTTTAATTTTTCTTGATAACATGTTCTTTGTAAAAGAACCTACTGCTCATAGGCTTCAGTAATATTTCGAACAACTGATTAGTTCTTACTCTCTACTGATTCACACACTAATCATTATAACTAACATGCCCACTTGCATAAAAGCAATGGTGACAATTGATTGGCAGCTGCCTCTGATTTTCTATGTCTAATTGTTCCAAACTAAATAGACAGAAGAATATAAAAGATAATGTGGACTTGACCAGAAATTGTTTGACCATTTGGAGAATGGGGCTTTGTTTGATTCCCATTTTTTTCAAAATACATTTTTCTCTCTTTTTTTCAACCACACGTTCTTCATTAAAATAATATTACACATAAATTAAAAACTTTTCCTTATTTTTCAACCACAAATTTCCCATCAATCTACTATTCTAAAATACATTTTTTCATAAAAATGGGGTTCAAACACCCTCTGGATGAAATTTTCTTATCAGGGAGAACATAAAGAAAGGTAAATGCGGCACTTAAGATTTAAGAAAGAAGGATATAGTGGTATGTATTTATATCTGTTTATGTATCATCATATTCTTATCATATTATGTTCAATGATGACAGTTTTGAGCTCAGAGTTTTGTCAAGCGAGGTCTGCAGATGCTTTCACGTAGGGAAAATAAACTGCTTTAGCTTCACCTTTCTTTCATTACCAAAACAAAATACATACACAATTCTCTAAATGGAAAGACGAAACTTTTATAGCAAGAAAGAGTAAATCGTGAGAAACAATATTTAGCAGGTGTTCAGTTACTAATGATATTCCTACACATCAAATTGCCGCATCTGTGGGTAGGCTTGATTTAGACCAGTGAGTTTGCTGTTTGCAAACAGCTACCCACTTGTCCTTTTTTTTCATGTTCAATTAATTTGTAGATCGTGGTTGCCACTATCATTGTATAGGTTACATTTGCCCACCACCTAGAAATTTATGTATCACATATATGTTTCTTTTTTGATAGTATTGCGATTGGCCGTGAAGGAGGTGTGGCACCACTAATAGCATTGGCACGATCAGATGCCGAGGTAAACATTTTATTTGTGAATCTTCACTATTATCTTTTCATTTGTCTCTTGGCTTCTTGTTTGTGCAAACATTCTATGGTATTTGCTCTCTCATACATGACATCTGGTCATTTGTTTAGTTCTTAATCAACTTGAATTTAGTTTGCACTTGAATTTTAACAATGCCTGCTTTTGTTTATTTATTTTTAATCTAATATGATCTTGAAACTAATTCAATTGTTCTTTAATCAATGATTTCCTTCTTTTCATTCTGCAGGCCTCCGCAAAAATACCCTTAATGCCACTCTAAACTTTTTTGTGCAGAATCTTTGTTACTTTCTTTTTTTGCTTTGTGGACTGCTAAAATTCTTGTTTTCGAGTCATACTCTATTTATTTTTATTCATATCAGACTAGTTTAAACAAATCGATATCTTCCTCTTTTAACGAATTTAGTTACACTGTAGTGCTAATTAAGTTAATAGCGAAAGGAATCATTTTTAGCTTTGGTGTTTAAAAATAACAAAAAGTGATAAATTGATGGGTCATCCAATCACCAATTCATTTAACTTACTTTGTAATGCAAGCCCAGTTAATGGGTTATAACACTTCTCTTTTTTAATAAATATTAAGCAATAAATTATGTCGACTTGTAATTATACTGGAAGAACAAAAACAGGTATGACCTATTATATTATTTATTATAATATTAAAAAGGTTCTCTTCAAATATTCCTTTTATGTGCTCGATTCTTCCTGGATACTGCAAGAGGTTCTCTTCTATTTCTGTCAAGGATCAAAGTTCCAGGAAAGTTTGTTTCTTGCAGCAGTTTACAGTGGTTACCTAAATTTCATGGCTATTAACACCTTCCATCCAGAATTTGCTTGTAATTTTAGTGGGTTTGTTATTCATGGACTATATGTATCATAGTATACAGCTTCACGTATGAATAACTCTTTTCATCCTGAATGCACTGTTATGATGCTTGATATGCCACTTATTCTTGTAGATGTAGTCAAGATTTTCTTTTTAATAAAGTGGGATGTGGATTAATCTTTATGTATTTATCCACTTTCAGGATGTCCACGAGACTGCTGCAGGAGCTCTTTGGAATCTTGCTTTTAATCCTGGCAATGCTCTTCGTATTGTAGAGGAAGGAGGGGTTCCTACTCTAGTTCATCTCTGTTCTTCTTCTGTATCAAAAATGGCACGATTCATGTCTGCATTGGCACTGGCATACATGTTTGATGGAAGGTACCTGTACCTCTTCTTAATTCGGACATCTTTACTATTCACGTCTGTTTGTGCACTGGAATACATGGTGCCCGTATAAGATTTATCTACATCTGCTAAATTTGTTTATTTGCCATTAATGTATGCTGATGCTACAAAAAATAGGGAATCCATCTAAAGAGCCTAGTCAACAAAGTTTTAGTTTAAATGGCCCAGCTCTTTCAAGTTTAAGAGGCCTCAATTCGTGAAGAAAAATCTTAAATACTTCTAATTTAAAAAGGCAAAGGTCCATTTTGATGAGCATAACAAAACAACACTCTGCCATTTCATGAATGGTCCAAAACGGCAGTATGCCATTTTATGAAGAGCTTCGCTCTTCACAAAACCGCAGAGTGCTGTCTTGATAGCTCTTCCCAAAATGTTAAGAGCGTCATATTGATATCTATAACAAAACGTCGCACAACCGTTCTGAAAACCTAAACTGATTTATTCAAATCAAAAACTCTAAAAATTTTGTATAATTCAAAATAAAATGTAAAAAGAAATGAATAAATGCAATTAGAGTTTACCTTGGATTTAAAGTAAGTCGTTGAAGAAAGGAGATGCAACAATACTATTTAATTAATAATGTTACAAAGCAAGGTAATGAAGTTGGAAAATTAAAAGTTCTTTGTAGTGAACATGAAATGAGTGCAGAAGATAGAAGTTTGTATGTTTTTTTTATTTTGAAGTTCAAATGAGTGAAGAGGTATAAGTTTTGTGGAGTTTAATTCCCACCCAAAATTCAAAGAGAAAAATGAAGGGTTTGATCTTTGTTTTTATCTAAGGACATTTTAGACAAAACATTATTAGTTTTGGTCAAAGGCCATAATTATGAAGCATCAAACTAATGAACTAAATCCCAATTGAAAAATATTATTACACATCAAAACTTTCCTGGAAATCATTTGGTCATTATGCCTTGTAAAAGGTGAAAAATTTGTGTATGAAATCTTTCTCATTGCATTTACCATCTTCTCCAATGAGCTCGTCTGTTACAGTAATTGCATCCAATGGAAGTTCTTCCTTTTGCTCTACTGAACCAAATATCATGATGATATGTAGATGGGTCTACAAATAAAAATCCATAGGCCATTTTAGAAGTTGAATGGAAGAACAATGCTTCACGCTAAGACAGTCTCTCTCTTTGAAGTTCACTTTTGTCGTAGTGTGTCCATTCACCTTTATATCTATAGAATACACTATCTAGGAAAATTTTATATCTCCTGGGACTTGTCATATCTTTACAACTATGACTATTTCAATATGTATGCTAACTTTATGTTTCTGTAAACTTAATTGTTACCCAAGCCTGGTACTTAAAACATTATAAATCTGATTACCTGGAAAGTATTGACAAGTCCAGTGTTCCTTGGACCAATAATGTAGTCTGTCTTAATTCTAACCATTTGGAACTTACTTACCATTGAGTTCTTAATTCGCACCGGGTTTTCTGCCCCATCAAAGTTATAAGAACCAAACACAAATATTAACAAAGTGCATGCAGTAGAAGAGATGAGAAAAAAGAATTAGCTTCACTTTTATGGAGAAAAAGTATGAACAGTTTTAGTTTCTTTAGGTTTTTTTATTTTCGATAGTTAGAAAATGATTTTTACCTTAAATAGAAGAAAAAATGGTTTGCAGCTATCATTTTGTCAACTTCGAGTTTATCATTCAATATATGAAAAGTTCAGTCAAGATGGCTGTGAAGCTATTTGATGTTTAGGCCCCGTTTGTTTCTCATTTTTATCAAAATACCTTTTTCCCTCTTATTTTTAACCACACATTCTTCATTAAAATAATATTACACGTAAATCAAAAAAAATTTCTTATTTTTCATCCACACATTCTCCATCAATCTACCGTTCTAAAATTCATTTTTCCATAAATAGCCTCTTAATATTAATGGGAAAATTTGTGCATGGACATGGTGTCTAAGACACGGGTCCAAGAATGTTTTAATACATTCTACTCTGTTAAATGCAATTGGTAATTTAACATGCTAATGCTGCATGGCAGGATTCTCAGTTCAAGTGTCAGCCATCAATTATTGGTGTGTATAGTCTGTTCTGCACATTGTGGGTCATGTTGTAATTTTAATAACACAAATTCTTTGCTCGCTATCTGCTCTACTTTTTGGACAAGCAGATACTTCCATTCTAGACTAAGATTTGCATTTGAATTGGCATATTGAAGCTGTACAACACTTTATAATATGTTTGTTACGAGTTGGAGCGCCCAATACATTTTGGTAACAATTTCTTTTAGAGGTACATTATTTTCCTAAAGGACTATTAAATAGTTTCATGTGCACTGAGCGCAGATGCAAGGAATGGAGTGGATGCAGACTCAGTCCTTGGCATTAATGCTTGAGTGCCTTGATGTTTAATGCTTGAGTGCCTTGATGTTCAGACTGCTAGTTTCCTTTTGTTTGTATAGACATTGTTTGTATTGGATAGGTTCGAATACACATGACAATGTGGTGGCTTGTTATGGTGATGGAATTTATTCTTCTATTGCTGCTTCTTTTTCGGTGCCTTTTCTTTTGGAAAACTGGAGGCATTGAAAAATTGTGTGTTGTGTTGCAGAATGGATGAAATTGCCCTGACAGGGACATCCACAGAAAGCACTTCTAAGAGTGTAAGCCTTGACGGTGCTAGGAAAATGGCTTTAAAAAACATTGAAGCTTTTATCCTGACCTTTTCTGACCCACAAGCATTTTCTGCCGCTGCCGCATCATTAGCTCCTACAGCACTGACACAAGTGACAGAATCTGCTCGGATTCAAGAAGCTGGTCATCTAAGATGCAGGTTCCTCTCTCTCTCCCAAGTTGCAATTGCATCTTGTTTTACTAGTTGTAACATTTGCAATTTCCTCTTTAATTCATCACTGCCTTTACAAGAATTGCTGATAGGCAACTAGGAGTCTGGCACCATGAGAAATCAACTTGAGGCATTTATTTACCTATGTACTTTACCATTGAGTTTCAGAAATTCACTATATTCTAGTTTGCTGTTAAAAATGCGGATAGTAACATATTTCTTCATCATCAAAGCTGATTTTTGGGGAGTACGCTACCTTGATAAGTTCAATATTAGCAAAAGATGACTCATTTAACTATTCTAAATTGTATGGATTCTTATTTCCTGAGCACCGCCCTGCCCCCCCGCAGCTGGAATCTGACATGACATTTTTACCCTTCTCATATCGAATTCGGAAGCATTGAGTCAATCTTCTTCCTTATATATGTGTGTTGTGATTTTCACGAATCCCTGTAAAGTTGCAAGTCTTGCTGAATCCTACATATTCCACCCTTGCTGTGTGATCTAGTGAGCTTTTTGATCATATAAATAAGTGCGACTGTGTAAGCTGTTTTTGTCACGTGCTGAGGTTGATTTAAAACGAGAATTTTGTAAACTGACACATTTAGTTGATAAGCTCTAAGCAAAAATGATAAAAGCAATTTTAGGGGAGAAATTCTGGTTGTAAAAGGTGCTAAAGTTAAAGCGGATTGGTGGTTTATGTATTTGATGTATTACCATTTGCAAATAGATGCTGACATTCACCAGCCATGTTTCATGTATTCCCAGTGCTCAGTCCTGGATTCAAACGTATTGCTAAATACTTGTGTTTGTTCACACGGTAATCCCAAATCACAATACGCAAGTTTTTTTTCTCTCTGATTTTCTAACAAGTTACCTCTGTCCGAAAAGACGTAGGCATACATAATTTTATTCCCTTCTTAAAAGATCTGTTGTTTTATTCCTCATGTAACGTAAATTATAGTTTCCCTTAATTTTCTTGGGGGGTTTTTTGGCTTCATTGTCTAACCATTTATCTATTACGCTTCCAACTTCTGCTTGATGCATTTATTTTCCTCAGTGGGGCTGAGATTGGAAGATTTGTTGCAATGCTACGAAATCCTTCTGCTATACTAAAAGCATGCGCCGCGTTTGCTCTTCTTCAGGTAGATGATTCCTCTCTTTTTCTCAACATCGTCGCATACATTTTATGCTACACAATGATCTGAAACTGTACATTACTGATCTCTCTACATTTGGTTAACGCAAATCATTGCATTTATTGTAGTTTACCATCCCTGGTGGCCGGCATGCACAGCATCATGTAGGTCTTCTGCAGAATGCTGGAGCACCAAGGGTGCTGCGTGTGTCAGCAGCAGCAACAGGTGCTCCGCTGGGAGCCAAAATTTTTGCACGCATTGTTCTCCGAAATCTGGAGCAACATCACACGGGATCTTTGGTCTGACGAGTATCTGATAATCACAATTCCACAGGAATGGATGTTTGAGTGATCGAAAAAAATGGTACGGGAAACAGTCTCAATTTATCACTGTAGGTCCAATGGATTGCCTTTGAGCTTTCACCTTGTTGGTTTTCTTGCTCTATATAAGCTCTTCCTAAAGAGCTTGCAATTCTGCCACCAAATAAGATTGTTAGCATAGTTTGTGTGATTTTTTCTTCTACACTTTTCAATATTTCTCATTTCAGTTGTAAACATGACATTTGTGCATATGCTTTTACCTTGTGAAACTGGAACTGGAAACTTTCTGGGCTGCTACTGTTTTGATGTTAAGACTTGCATCACATTCTAGGTGCCTCGTTCGATGGCTTTTGCCAGCTTCTCACATGGGTTTCTTTGGGTGCAGATTTTTCTACATTTAATCATCGTGTTTTTAATACTTCTGCATTGCTTTAACCTCATATATAGTATATTTCTTTGAATCACGAGAAGTACAGAAAAAAAAATGAAAAAAAGAAAAAAATCATCTTCAAACAAGCAGATTTTTGTTTGTATAAACGGTACTTCAAACTTGGAACGAGCATGAGATAATTAATCATGGGTGGATTGGCTTTCATTGGACACTCGGTGAGTCAACCATGTACGGCATTAGATGACAGTGGCATAATAATATCATATTTTATGCTAAATTCACCGCACAATGGTCAATTTGATTTGTTATCGTGGTAATTAACATTTAGTTAATATGTTTATTGATGGGTGGATAGGAGAGATTGGTCGGGATAGATGAAAATTTTCAAAAAAATAAATTTAATTATATAATATATTTGTAATTCTCGACAAGTTATGGAACTTGGTTTGCAACTTTTTCATTTTTTTCCCCTTTGTTTTGTTTTATTTTAATTTATCTTTAAAAAAAAAAGAATTACAAATCCATCATTTAACGGGAAAAAAAATGGAGGAACGACAAGTCTTACTACATAATTGAAAGGTTGGCGATGAATTATATTAAAATATATGTATATATATATATATATATATATATATATATATATATATGAGAGAAATGAAAATATCCTTTCAAAGTAAAAATCTAGGGGATAGATTTTGATCTTTTAGGCTAAATCAATTTAATTTGTCCCTCTAAATGGATTAAGAATCTATACCATTTCACTACAAAAAAAAAAAAAAAAAAAAAAAAAACCGGAAAATTTTTTTTTTTTTTTTTTTTTTGCAGTGAAAATTCCCAAGTTGTTAATTGCAACTAGTCTCATTTATTAAAAAAAAAAAAATGCAAACAAGACCCAAATAAATAATCAAAATTTAAATGGTGGTATAAGTTAGTTTTTATATATCATTTTTAAAATTAAATCAAATAAATAATTTTTTTCACTATATTTTATTTCTTTTATTTATTATGTTGTCAACGTAGAGTTAGTTTTCACTTTCTATTTCATCTTCAATGAATTTATTAAATTTTTATGCTTGATTGTAGTAGGTATGACGAGATCAAGTTACATATTGAAGGGACAACTAATAATTATTTATTTGTTGATTATATGTATTGTAAGTATTATTTGATTTCGGTTATAAGTAGTGCAAAAATAAAAATTCTGCCAAATGGATCTCATCATGGCAAATATTGAAGGGCATGATGAATAAAAAATTAAACTCATTTTTCTATTTTAGTTTATTTTAGCTTAATTAGTATATCCAAATATAATATATTAAACATGTCATTAATTATAAGGATTCTTAGCACTCCATGAAATTCCCATTTTTAGAAGAATGAGAATGAAAAATATAATCGTTATGGAACCTACACGAGAGGGGGGAAGTTAAATATGATGATTTGATGTGATAAATAACGTTCATATTTTTCATTTTTCGGCCAAAGAATAGGAAACAAATTATTAATCTCTATATACATTGGTTTATGACACAAACATGACCTGAAGTCGAAGTTGAGGAAGAGATAAGGTTTGTCATAATTATTTATGGTCATCATTAAAATTTTCAATTAATTTTTTTTACTAATATTTATTTCATAATTGAGAAATTTCTTAAAAATTATTATTTTTAAGCTGGTCATTAATGTTTTAATTTTTTTCAAGTTTCCCATGTTTTCTACCTTTTTTTCCCGAAACTCGTCTTAAAGATAAAATTTGGATCAGAACATCAATATTAGCACTGAGAAACATGGCTCATAATTAAGAAAACTGAGGCACTTTAAATGCATGCTTGTAAGTGCATATGAATTGGTTATAAATTTACAAAACATAGTAATAAAGGAATTCAAAAAAGAAGAAAAGAGGATTTATTTTAGGGATAATTGTAGTAGTGGTCCCAAATCTTTACTTTGTGTCATCCACAGTCCCAAACTTTTCAAAAATTAGCACATGGCATCCAAATGGATGATTTCAGTTAATTTCACTGTTAGTTGACCTAATAAATTGACTTCAACCAATTTTAAATGGGTAAAATTGTAACTTTATATTAAAATTTTAAAACTGAAAAAAAAGTTAAAAAAATCAAAATCGTGTTCGTCTTCTCCTTCCCATACCACTTCCGCAGCTCTCCTCCACTGCCTTTGTCACCTTTCCCACCAACATCTCCTTCCTAATTCTTCTCTCATCTTTCTCACACGTCAACAAACTCATTTTTCATAAGCTCATTGTCATCATCATCTTCGTCACCCTCTTCGCCAATTTCCATCTCCTCTTCTTCCATCGGCATTACCTCCCAATACAGGGCTGGCTATGATATTTTGGGGGCCTTATACCAATTTCAAATCGGTGCCCTATATTTTGAGTCTCCTTATATAGAGTTTTAGCCTTTTTGATGGAGATTAAGCTCTTGTTAGGGTTTCATTTTTCACCAAAATACATTCTTCAACAATAATTTGACACTATTTCAACCATACATTTCTCAATAAAATAATATTACGTGCAAACTTAAAACTTTTCCTTATTTTTAACCACATATTTTCATCGTAACACTATTTCAAAATACATTTTGTGAGAAAAATGCGGCTCAAACAACCCTAAATAATTTTTTTAGTAGATTTTGATAGATGTAGATAAAATATGTGAATTTAAAGTTTTGTTGGAATCCATAAAATATGTGGATAAAATTAATTGTTGATTTTGATTTAGATTAAAATTTAGATTTAATCGATACCAAACAAGGACTTAATATAATTATAAAGAATCTAATACAGACGACTAAGCTCCAAAATTTCAAAAGAAAATTGACAAAATATCAAATTTCAACCAACAATACAAATTACAAGTAAAGTTTGACAAACGGAACTACAATGAAATGGCAAAGGGGTATGCTCATTTGTATGATTATTTTTTAACTGCAACTATTTCAAAAAAAAAAAAAAAAAGATTATACATTTGAGTGATTTATGTACAAAATTAGAGAATGTGACTGCAAAAGATAGTATAACAAAATAATGAAAATGATTATCAAATACGAATGAACTTCTAATTTTATATTAATTTATAAAAAATTAACTTAAAATAAAAAGTATTTGTATGAACAAGGACAAATAATTATTAAATTCAAAGTACTTTCAGCAAATATCTAAAAATATTATTATTAAGAGATTAAAACAAACATTATAATAACAATCTATGTACTCTGTAATATATGTTTTGAAGATGAGAGAGAAAGAAAGAAACTTATAAAGTTGTAACAATGGCAGCGAGATCAAACCAAATTGCATTGGATCTTCAAAATTTTAATTCAAATTGAAATAATTTATATCTTATTAGGTTGAAAAACTAAATAGTGAGTGATTGTTGGACATAGAATTTGAAAAGACAAAGTGACTTTTTGTTTGGTTAAAAAAAGAAAATAAATGTTTGGAAGATAAAGTATCAACTTAATTATAAATACGGAAATTAATGTTTGTGATAAATAAAGGAAAGTGATAAGTTTGTTGTCATATATATATATATTTGAAAGGTTTTTATATTTTCAATTTTTATTAATTTCTTATGTTTGCAAACAATAATTCTATTTTTCAAAATTTCATAAATATAATTTTTATTTTTTTTCAGCCAACTAATTAATTTTAAATAATTTGGAACTCTGACCAAAGCAGGATCTTAGGTGATTGTCTATAGGGAAAAATTCATATGTCAGGTGTATTGTTTACACCAATTCACAAATCAGGTACAAAGTTTAAAAATTCGAAATTCAGGTTTATGTATAATTAATTGAAAATTTTATGAATTAAATATAATAAAGCCACGGTTACACGATTAATTGTCACATATTTACTTATTGGTCACATATCATCGGATTAATTGGTTACATATTATTTTGAGGTCACAAATCAAAAATTTTGTAGGTCACGGATTATTTCGTGGTCACAGATAAAAAAATTACAAGTCACAGGATCACATATGTTTAAATTTATTGGTCACATATTCTAAATAGTTGGTCACGTGCACCAAATATCCTACCACCGATCTCGATCCAACACCAATCTTGATCACAAATCAGCACCGCCACCACCACACAAAACACCGAGGACAGACATACACAGCCAAGTCAAAACAGCAGCTGACTTGACTTTATTCTATGAAGTAAACCTCCTACCAATATTCCATATGATATATAGTTATAATTTAAGTAGTCGGCATAGAACTGGAGATTGAACAGTGATAAAGTCTATAAATTTTGAGTTTCTGGTGGATTCTTAAGAGACAAATAAAAAATTTAGGAAACCCACTTTCTTGGTGATGAAGAGAATGATACTGGAGCCTCAATTATCTGTAACACGTGACCACCATTTGTTCATTTTGTTCAAAAAACTGTTTAAAC
The DNA here is from genome assembly GCF_002742605.1 of Olea europaea var. sylvestris. NCBI lineage: Eukaryota > Viridiplantae > Streptophyta > Magnoliopsida > Lamiales > Oleaceae > Olea > Olea europaea. Next base: position 5,602,391 of record NC_036239.1, read on the forward strand.
TGGAACTTATACACCTTTTAGCATTTGGAGGAGCTACTTTTTCGTCAATTGTTCCAAATATTGGAAATTACTATGTTCTTACAATAGTGGTTCGAGAGAGACAACATAGTCTGTGTTCAATTACTACCAGTTCACCACCACAGCCGCCACCACAAAACCTCCATCACCACCACCACCACACAAAACACCGTCCAAAGCCACAAAATCGCCACCAACCTAACCTAATTCTGCTTCATGCACGGTGGTACAATGCTTCTGCTTCGCGCTGACTGGGGAGGTTTGCTTTGCGGCGACGCTGACTGGTGGAGGTTTGTTTCACGTTGCAAATCACGGTGATTCGCTAAGGCAAAAGTGCTGCGCGGCAGGAGATTTGCTTCGTGGCTGCGCTGGTATAATGCTTCTACTTCACCATGTCCTCTTCATTACAGCTTGTGCCGCCCAAAATCGGGGTCGGAGATCTGAAAGCGCCGCTCATATCAGGGCCAACGACACTAATGTCGAGAGAGAAGAGAGATTGGTAGAAGAGAAGCGACTATGTGTGTTTAGAGAGAGAGAGAGAGAAGAGAGACGGGGGGAAATGGGTTTAAAATTATAGTTTGAAATCTGATTTATGAATAATAAAATTTGACCCTTGATTTTTGAATTCTAATCTTTAAACACTTGTAATTTTGTAATTTCCTCTTGTCTATACTCAAGATGCCACTGTCCCAATAAAATAGACAACCTTCTTCTGGTCTCTTCCCAAGGCCCAATCCCGATACTTCCCCCTCTGACACCACCTCCACTCATTCTCTTAGACTTCATCGCTAACATCGCCTACACCGAACAAAACAAGCCAGTAATACACAATATTTACAGTTAATTCTTGGCGGATGTCAGCCAAAAACTTGTTCAATTGATTCCTAAATTTGTAAATTTACAGATTATTACACTGGTGGAGCTGGTGACGGCAACTAAAGTTTAACCTCCGTCGTGAACGATACAAGTTTGGAATAAGCTAATGAGCTGGCTCGCCTTCTTCTTCTTGATCTTCTTTTAGATCCTCGAGGCACCCTTAGGTTCTCTCTCGTGTTTGCGTACGCCATAACTCCTTCCACTTTTCAACTCGTCAAGCGTCTTCGCAGTTCAAGGCTTTATCGATAGTTGAGTTGTCTGAGTTTCAAGAAGTATCCAAAGAGACTCTGTTTACACCTCCCGTCGTTGTCCCAATCACTAATGCTACAGGACGATTGACAGTTGCTTCACCTTTTGAGAAGATGAATAGGGGTTTTGATTTCTTGTTTCTTGTTTTTTGTCTTTTTTATTTTTTATATTTAAATTCAAAGTTACCATTTTAGCCCTTCTAAAATTGGTCAAAATCAATTTATTGAGTCAATCAATGATCAAATTAACAAAAATAATCTATTTGGACCCCTAGTTGCTAATTTTTGAAAGATTTGAAATTATAGTTGGTACAAATTGAAGTCTACAAAAAAGTAATAGATTTGAGATCACTGCTATAATTATTCCTTATTTTATTTGACTAAATTAATTAGTCCACGTCTCCATGAAGGTATCATGGAGCAATTGATCAGTGAATGCAAAGATTCTATTAAATGACTAATGAACTTAACGGTAAACTCAATTAATAAAAATTTATGAAATGTATTTTGAAATTGTATTTTGATGGAGATGTGCAGTTAAGAATAAGGAAAAATTTTGAATTTGTGAATAATATTATTTTATTGAATAATGTGTGATTGTAAAGAAGTGATAAAAATATATTTTGAAAAAAATGGAATTAAAAAATGCTCTTTATACTTAATGTCACCATGAACATTTCAGTAGCCAAAACTTAATATTTTAAATTTCGTTGAGCAATTGAAGATATAGATCTAAGTTTAGTATTCAAAACTCAATATTTTAAACTTCAGAAACCAATAAAAAACATGGGCCTAAGTTGACTGACCATTGGAACAATTAATTCTACCCGATGCGTGTTTAAGACTTACTTATAGAGCAAAGAGAGACCAGCGGCCAAGGTTTTCTTCATCCACATTACGCTAAAAATTGGGGGAGAGGCTAAAGGGGAGACATACTCATCAGCCCCATGGTGCCAATTTATCTTGTGTTGCAGTGATTTCTACTCAACTTCCTCGTCAACAAAATTGGTACGTAGTATCGGATTTTATTACTGTAAAAACTGACTTCATATGTTGAAATCGCACTCGATCTGATTGTTGTGAATGATTTAATTTGAACTCAACTCATTATAATTTACTTATTTTTCCAAAACTGCTGTTTCTTGATGGTAATCTTCTTGTAGCAAACAGTGAAAACATCTCTTGAATTTTTAATGCGCTTGTTTATGGTTTTCTTCCTTAAAAACTGGCCGCCCATCAAGTCTAATAGGTGAAATACCTAGGACCAAAATCCAGTGGGGCAGTTGCCCCGCTATACCCCAGGTGGCTCCGTCCCTGCTTAATTGATGACTAGTTTTTGGTGAATTGTTGATGGGAGGTTGAAAATTTCACGAGAAAGTGAAAATTCAATGTGTCGGCACTGATCCAAGTTGATTTTCCTTTTCTTTCTTTCTTCATTCCTCTTGCTTTTTTGCTAATCGAAGCCCTAATTGACCTGATTAAAGTCTACTGATGCATGGGTTTTTTCTGAATATTGAAAACGAAGATCATTAACACATTTGATGCAAACAAAATAAAATAAAAAATTATTTCCAACTTTTCTTTGGATTTGAATTTAGAATTATAGGGTAGTGGATTATTTTATTTTATTTCATGGCCGAAAAATCTAGTTTTGGAAAAATGAAAGGGTAGACAAGATTTAAATGAATGCATGTGAGCCTTTCTAACATCGTAACTCTAGAGTCTGGCAAAAACCTTGATACAATTCTGAAAATAGAGCACGTGTTAGATCTTTGATCAAAAAATGAATTGGTTCCGCATGTGAAAGTGCATGTTTTAAATGCACATTTATGAGTGTCTACCTGTCACGCGATCTAGAGCCTGTGTATCTATGTGGCATGCAAGTTTGCTCATGTGTTTTGTTGACCATCTCATCACCTACAAGCTTAAGCAGCTACTGAGTGAGAGGCCACATGTATTCATTTAAATCTTATCTTGAATTGGATCCGCATGTGAAGGTGCATGTTTTAGGCAATATTTAAATGAAGACACGTGGCTTCTGACTAACGACTTAAACTTTTAGTCTTTAGATGACTAGATTGTTAGGTATTATATAAATACATGTGCAAGCTCGTGCCTACCACGTAGAGATACAATCTCTAGATTGCACGACAAATGGTCACACGCGTCAAATTTCATTTGATGTGCACATACATGAGCATAGATAATATAATTTAATGAACTACCGCGACAACACAGATATGGTTCTATTTCTTTGATCAAATTGCTCAATTATACTGCAGTATCAGTGTGTAATCTGAGGTTCTTACTGCAAGTGCACACGTGCATGTTTGCATCTGCATTTCTCACATCCCTACTGGTATTGGAGTATATCTTGGTGAACATTTAAGTTGATGTGACAGATCCCTTTTCAAGTGATCAGATTGACTTTTCTTAAAGTTCTATGTTTTGAGTTTGATTATCTTTTATATATCTGTTTCCTAGACCAGTTGTGTGTGTTTGTGTGTTCAAGGATTGGAGTTTCCCTCGATTTTAATTAGTTCAAACGTCCGTAATTCTTTTGCTGGGTAAAACTAAATCAGCATAGCTCCATAGAATGATACAGCTGTGTATTTGACAGTGGATATCCGGTTTAACTTTTTATCATTTTTGCTTTCGGCATTTTCTTCTTCCCATTGGATGTTTCTCAGGCTGAATATTTATACTAGCATGTGTTGATAGCGATTTCTGATTGCTGTTAAATTTTAATAAATAAAGTTTGCTGAACAATGAACTATTGGTTTGAATTTACTGGAAATTTTCTGCATATGCTTGTTTGATATATACTGAAACGGAATTATTTATTTATTTTTTGGCACTGTATAGCACTATGGGTCCAGAGAGAGAGCTTAAAAAAAGATCAGAAACAAATATGGAGGCTGAAGCTAGTAAGGCTTGTGGAAATTTTGATCAAGAACTCGAAGATAAACTTTTGAAGTTTACAGTCAACCATGAGGATATCCAGAAAATGGAAACTCCCTTGGTTGAGCAAACTGAGGAAGCTGATGTGGAAGTCGATGTAACGGAGTGTACAAATTCTGGTGGCAATGGAATCTCTGAGGTGGAACACCACGATACAACTGAAAACTCAAGTTCTTTTGATGACAGTGATTCTGAAATCGAGAATGCTAATATTGAAGTGTCACATTTTCATGATGGAGCTCCATCAGGACTGGATTTTGATGGATTTGGTGAAATATTTAGGATGGGGTACTTTTTTCCCCACACTTATATTCCTTTAAAGTCCTTTCGTGTAGTTAAAAAAAATTAGAGCATGCACCCTTCACAGAGAAAAACTATGATGCCATTCAATGCAAGTATTAATGATTTTTATTAAAAAAAAGCCAGCCACGGGTTGACAGAGGACCCGAGTTAAAATGGAATTAATCAAGCATTCCTTTTCTGTTGTGACAGGAGATGTAATTGGATCCTTTCCTTTTATCCTGTTCATTTCCAACATGAGTGTAGGCTAATTAATACATCCATCTGTTTGTTTGATACCTGAAATAACTATTTCCCCTCCTTGTTTAAAGCACTAGCATATAAATAATGGAACAAACTGTTGAATTTGATAATGTAATCCAAAATTTCCTTTCATCTTTCTACCGAGTGCTTATTTACTATATCTTTATTTCACTGCATCCCACATTTATTTTATGTACTTTTATCATCCATAGGAAGAAAAAAGTGACAACTCATTGGAGGTCATTTATTCAACCTCTTGTGTGGCGTTGTAAATGGGCTGAATTACAAATTAAGAAGTTCCAGTCTCAAGCACAAGAATATGACAGAAAACTTGCAGAATATACACAACAAAAGCAGCTGCAATCTCAGAACTTGACATTGGAAGATGGTGTGAAATCATTCCCTTTCTCCTGTAACAATGTGAGAAGTAAGGTCCTCAAGCGTAAGAAAAGAAGAACTGAAGAAACAACAGATGTAGCAGCGTATATGTCACGTCATAGCCTTTTTTCTTATTATGGTACGTATTTCTACTCTATTGCCATCAAATACAAATTTAGCCCCTGTTTGAGCCCCATTTTTTTCCCATTCTTTCTCATTATTTTTTCTACAGTACTTATTTTCAACCACTTCCTTCATTAAAATAATATTATATACAAATAAAAAGTTTTTCCTTCTTTTTTAGTAATACACTTTCCGTCAATTTACCATTCCATAATACATTACAAGAAATTAATGGGGCTCAAACAGGGCCTTAGATTGTTTATGTCAATTAAGATTTGATATATGGCACTTCGCAGATAATAAGAAGTCTTTCACTGAGGTTGCTGTGATGGAAGATGACTGGAGAAATCCAGGTTAGAAAGTGGACTTTTGCTGCTTTTTGATTTTGAATGTCATACTGCTTTAGTGTACATGTTATGTCGAGAATCTGTAATGCTGTACTGTAGAAGTTATTATATTTTTGCTTATATGAATACAGATTAAAGCCTTTCTGACTTTATGCTTCTTATTACTAAAATCACTTTTGTCTTTTAGAAAATGAAACCGGTTTTGAGAGTAAAAGAAACCAACACATTTAATTACTGAAGGGAGAAACGCTCAGATTTTTTAAGCTTTTCTGACTCAATTGACCACGCTTTTTATAAATAAAATTGTGCCCCGTCTTTTGAAAAATGAAATCGGTTAAGAGAGTAAAAAAGACCAACACATTTAATTGCTGTATAAAGTTTGATCTGAGTTTCAATTTTCAACCCTCACCTTTTCGCTGCACCGTCAATAACCTTCTTTCTCCACCCAAGATGCTGTTTGATAGTCAGTCACTCCACTCCGGCACAGCCCTCTTTAGCCATTCTGTCTCATTCATCTCCACTGGCAAGTGCCCAATTGAGAAAGATGAAGCGCTAGGTTCGTTTCTCCATTGACTTTATATTTTTCTTTGTTTGAATGCGTTAGCAACATGTTAATGGATTGTTGGCGAGGTGTGCTACTGCAAAAATGGAAAAATGAGTAAAAGGAATAATAGGGACATACCACCTCCATATCTGACCAGTATTGGAAACATGTGGAGCATGTAGGAGTCCGACATGTACCAGACACCGACACTCTGGCATTGGTGGTGTGTTAGTGCTTTCTAGCTTGCCCCCGACCCTCAAAAGGGAAAAAAGAAGAAAATAAAGTTTTCTGCTGGATCCTTTAGTCCCCTGAATTTTCTTCTAATTGGTCAGAGAACCATCTTATCGAGGCAAATCAACGGGTTTGAGCCACTCACAGATGCAATGATTACATCAAATCTTTTCTTCCTTTCCAATCAGGGGCCATGCAAAGGCTATACTTTAAATGTGAATCTTAACATCGTGTTAATAATGCAAATGAATTTATTTTCCTGCTGCCTTTCTGTGCTAGAATGCTTTTAACTGGAGTGAGTTGGCTGTCTTTTTACCCTTTCCTTTTGTCTTGTAATGTTTGTTCAGATTTTAAATTGTTAAAACTGATTGTCTTAATTAATTTGATTATAAACCAATTATTATTTTCTTCTTTTTTATAAAAATGAGGTCCGCTGTTACATGACAGAGTATTGTGTTTTGCAGCAATAGCTACTGAGAGAATCAACTTTGATGATGACTTTTGGGCAAACGATGAAATGCAATGGCTTGAGTCCAGAGACAGTGTTAATTCCTGGGAACATATACTTAGGAAGATTGGATATTTACAGTCACAAGTTGCCCAGATGAAGAGTAGAGTTGACAAGGTAATGAGTGAAGATGTAGGGAAGTATTCTTCCGCAGATGACTTGAGCCTTCTTATGCCATCTAATGCTTTGATTGGTTCTCCTCGAAACACTGCTTCTCTTTCAAACAATGGGGACAGAATGCCTGTAGGAAGTTATATTACATCTCAGCTTCTATCGGAGTACAATATGGGTGACATTGTTAAGCGTGAAACTTCAGGTTTAAGCCTTGGAGATCTTCCTGATGTAATTGAAAGCACTGATCAGTCCGTTCTTGGAGATTTGTGCAAAACTGTAAAGTCTTTTATCCAAATCCAATCTTGCTTTCGCTCACAATACTTGTTAGGCATGTTTTTTTCATCTACACGTCAAGAACAGACTTTTTTTTATCCTAATAATCATTAACCCTCGTTGCTTTTTGTTCTTGTTATCCTCCCTTTTTTCAGTGAAACACCAAGAAAATGCGTAGAAGTGATTTTGGTGCGTGAAATCCTATACATCATTGCACTGCATAAACCTTACTGTGATACATATGTTGGAACTAGCTGATTTTTAGCTGCTCAACTCTCTCCATAGGTGTAGGTTGCTGATGATATTTTCCATATTATCTCAGGCGTGAATAAGCTTTTTCTTTTTACAAAAATAAATTGAATTTAGTTACTCTTTCATGATCAGTGATTTTCTTGCTCAAGGTACATGATCTACAGTCATATTTCTTATTTTTTGCGCCCCCCCCCTCCCCCCCAAGAAGGTGGTCAGAGATAGGTTACTGCCATACTGAATGTGAACTTCCATTAAGTTCTTGGGTTTTTTGTTCTTGATATGATCCTTGAGAGTACCTGTTGTAAAGAATTTAAAAAGTGGCTTTTCTTGAGCTGTACCATATTGAGCATGGCTATTACTACTAGCGAGGCAAATACTTGAACTCTTGAAAACTAAATTTTGTTAATACAATCTCAGGTATGCAACTTTTTTATTCGAAGTCAATATCAATAAACCTATAACTTGTGCAGGCTGAAGATTATCTGCTTATTGATAATACGAGAGTGAAGGAAGAGATGAATAATTTCGAGGAAGTCGAGATTCAGGCTATCCAAAAGCCTTTGGTACTGAATGATGGGTCAGGTAGCACCATCCCTCCACTTCCTGCAGACGCTGATCAGGCCAATGATGATCAACCACCACCAAAACTGCGTTCTATTTCAAAGCTAACTGCTCCTAAAACCAGAAGGAAGAGGGGAAAACGAAAAGGTTCTGGTCAGTGGAAACGAAGATCCTCAGATTAGATGCCTAATATTTGGTGACAGTATTTTCTCTCAGATCAAAAAGTTTGGAAGACACAGGATATTGATGTTAATTGCCTTTGTGACCGAAGAAATTTGTTGAGTGTACTTCAACCTACCAAAAGATCCACATCTTGTCTCCTTGGAAATGACAGTATACAATTCTCCTTTCTAGTATGTACGTGCCGAAGTTGCTCTATCTTGCTGTGTATATCTGTTGGTAAATATGAATGCTTGATGAAATTAAACAATTGCGAATAGTTTCCATAGACATGGAAAATTTTCTGAATAATAAATTACATTTATTTGCATTCTTTGTTAACAATTGAACAACTGATTAATTGAGACAAAGGACTGTTTATTCAACCTGTTGATCTACACAATATTCTGGAACATCACAGAAATTATGCATATTGCCTTGTATATTTATGAGCCAACCTCACCAAGAATCATCTTCTGGGATAATTTGGCAGAAACTAGAGCCAGCACTGTAATGGAGGGCACAAAAATAACATCGGGAAGTGCTTTGATCAATTTAAGCTGGGGAACGTTCTCGCCGGCTCTCTTGGCTGCCATAGCAGCCGGAGGTGTTACTAGTCCGGTTATGAGGGTAAAATCATCCAATTTGCTAATATTCACCCTCTTCATCATGAATTCCATTATAATTTCCTTCCTTCTTGACTCCTCTGCCTTGTCCCAGGCCTCAAAGCACACCTATTTTTGCTATTTTCTTGTTAGTGCAAGCGCATATGTACGAAAGAGAGAGACAGAGATAAGAGACTACCTGAACTTCCTCTTGTAAAGGAACATTATAGTGTTTACCAGGCAATGCTGCATTCACTGTGCTGAGAAACAAATTTAAAGGGAAATAGTTATTAACTGAAAGAGTATGTATTTTCATAAATGGATAAATCTATTATTGCAATTGGTACAATTTTTACTTGAACATATCAAGAATCGTCATATGGAATTTGTCAAAGTCTGAGACATCTTTCTCCATGAACTGCCTTTCAAGGGTTCCCGTTAACGAACTTAGCAACTGAGTTGTTGGCAGACCTAGCATAAGAAATTACAAACGGATATAAAAATTGCATAAAAGAAAAATGAAAACTTGATCCCACCATGATGAGATTACTAACCCTTTCCCATGAAGCTCATGAACATCCCCATCTTGCAATAATATGACTTCGTGTCGCGGTCGTGACGTATATATTGAGAACATACAGGTGGGTGGTGAAAGCAAGGTATCCATTAGTAGGTTCCAATGGAGATATGTAATCTGATTCCTAGCTTTAGCTTTAGTTTTATGGAAAACTGCAGTATAAGCTTGTGCAAGATGATTTATATCTGTATTCATTATTTCTTTGCATCGTACATAACTTGCATAAGACAATTGTATTACTTGTACAGAAGCAATGTACATACTGCATTAAACACAGCATGTGAGCACTCAACTGCCTCTGTAATGCATTATGTATACTATTTTTGTACAAGTAGCACAACTCTTTTTGAGATGTCACTACTTAAATGAGTCCACAAGCAAATTTGATGGGGAAAATGCTCGTTGTCCATCATCATTTACATAATCTTTTATAGATTTATTTTTGGTTGATGAAATTTTGACCCAATCAAATTTTGTCACATCGTCTGTTGATAAATAAACTGTAAGTCGGGATGTATATAGAGCACAACCGGATTGATGGGTTGCGTTTAATCATAATCACACCCTTTATCTTTTATGTCCTATTTTGATGCGTCATTTATGAATTCATTAGCACGTTAATTAAAAATGAGACACGACAATTAATATCCCATAACTTTGGCTAAAAAAACAAGGTTAAAATTCCTACTTAAAATAAGAAAAAAATCACATGCCATTTTTAGTATCTCACAGAGGTTGACCAAAACAATAAATAAATCAAAGAATTTCTATCAATTTCCAGAAAATCTTGGCGAAAGATAACTCCATCTATATTAACGAATTTAGGAAGCGTGACATGATCATCTTAAAATTAAGATATTCTAAATCTTGTAAATAAGGAATAAGGCACGCATAATTGTGCTAAAACAACAATTTTCTCATAAAGCAGACGAGATCAATGTCAGAAAAACAAATGTGTCTACTTGTGCTAAATTAATAACCGGAAATTTATTGCAATACAAATTTATGTAAAAGCAACAGAAAAATAAGAAGGAAAGTTCCCCTTCAAACATGAAAAAAGAAAGAAAATTTGCAAAAGCAAACCATCTTAAACAGTATAATGGTTGTTCATGGTTTCGATGTCTAATCCTCTCAGCTTGGCAAAGGACTCCACCTTGCCTTTGAGAGTGTGAATTTCTCTCAGCCTGCATAATTTTCACATAGCAGTCAAATTCCTTCTTTTCTACTCAATGTTCTAAGAGCAAACAGTTTGTTGGTTGTGTCATGTGTGCATCGTGTAGGGGCGTGTGTATGTGTGTGAGTCGAAGTGATATATGTTTCATGCAGTGTGCACTTGACATGAATTATACTTAATATGATTTCTCGTGTTTAAAGTTTTTGTGATTGTCACCTTGAAATTTCTGCACGCCTTTTAGCTTCTTCTGCCATAAGAGTAATGTCCCTAAAGGCGCTTCGCTCGAACATTTTTGCTTCAGCAGATTGAAGTCCATGCAGTGTCCGTTGCTCAGCCGCCCATGCAGCCTCACGAGCTTCCCTTCCAAAGTCCTTTCGGTTGGTGAGTGCAGTCTGATGAGGAGAAACAAAAATACGGCTGATTCAGATCACTGTCAATTTTCTTTTAACGAGTTTCAAAATCAATAAGATATGTTTTATCCATGACTGCAAGTGAAAAAGTGATTAATATTTTCTTTTTAAGCCATGAGTTATACAAAATTTTGTAAAAATAATGTGTGTAAAACTTAGCAGTTTGGCAGTTTATGAGAGCTCCTATTAGATGAATATTTCTAATAGAATATGTTTCCAAGACTCACTCTCTGCTCCACCACCAGACCCCAGGCTCTTCCACTGAGTGCATATCGAACGGCGAATTTGATGGGATCAAGAAGAAAATATGTCACTGTGTTGTACAACCAGATCACACCGGTCCAACCCCAGCCTATCTTTCTGATTCCAGCAAATTTGAGAGTTACAGTGGCAGATAATACTGTTGCAACCTGCAAAAGGGAATTAGGATCAAGATTGTCACGCGGTAAAAAATATATTGTCTTCAACTTTCAAATAACTAGAAGCTAAGAAAAGTTAGATTATGTAGAGCCTAATTATATTAACTTATCCCTCTGACAGCAAATCGACTATCTTCCTACATTATATAAAGGATCTTGAGGGGGTCGTTTTTGTGTGTGAGATCAAAATACAGGTGTGAATCTCCATCATAAACTTCTGCCCGATACTAATAAAAATCTCAACAGACTATGAAGCTTCACCGTTTCCTGTGACTGGGTTGCGAATTGGACACGTTAAGGTAAATTTGCATAAATCTGTGCTCTTCGTTCATTTCTGATTTCTTTTCCTTTTATCATTTTTAGAATCTCAACTCCCAATTTTGAGTTGAGAAATCCTCGCTGTAAGTTAAGCTGGAAACGCTTGACTTACTGATGTGCAATAACAACCCAAAATGAAATGGTATGGCAAATTCTTTTACCAGTTGTGCAATGATGAATGCAGTGACGAGCAGGAGTCCCGGACGTTCGGTAAAAGACCATCCTCGTGAGCGAGTCACAAAAATTAAGGCCTGGCTGATGGTGCTGACTTGAAGATAAACTGCAGATGCCATCATTTCATTGAGTGGGTCTGCTTGCGTTTCATTTTTCATGTTAAATTGGTGCTTGTTGAAGTTCTTTACATGGAAAACATTCTGAAGAAAGGGAAAATATGAGATCCTGATGCAGAAAAGCAAACAAAAAGAATTGATTCACGTTTTTGTATATTTAAGAATGCAATTCCCAGAAGTGGCTTACGTGGAAGAAGTCTCTTTCGTATGCTACCCAGAAAAATATTACAGTCATTAAAGCCATGTAACCTCCGAGAACAATCCCGGTGGTGAAGATCTCACTAAGTTTCCAACTGTCTGGAATTGGAGAAGGCTTGACCCTGTCTTTAGATATTGTCATGATAGTACCTGAACAATAGCATTACATGTTACTCAAGAAGCGCTAGGAATAACATAATTCAAGAGAATGTGAAATTCCTAAATCTGAAATGACTGACCATCGTTAAGGATGGCGATGACAAGAACCATGAAAGGAGGGAAGTTAAATTTCCAGAATACTGTTAGCAGCGTAAATCCTAACTGCAAACATAAATTCGATTCCAATAAGATCAGAGAAAGGAGTTCTCTTTTTTCACATGAAATAATACATATATTCTTCAGAGAACTTACCACTATACGTATAGTGATAGACACAGCATATATCTGGAGAAAACATAAAAATTTTATTCCTGTTCTATCATTTCAAAAATTGAACTTGTTAATGTTGAAATGTTACATCACCGTGTAGTTCTTCATTCTTTGAAAGATTGCACGGCTTGTTAAAACAGCACTGATGATGACGCTTAATCCAGGTTCCGTCAGAACTATATCAGAAGCACTACGAGCAGCGTCAGTGGAATCTGCTACAGCTATTCCTATATCAGCTATTTTTAAAGCGGGTGCATCATTTACACCGTCACCAGTCATTCCGCAGATATGCTTTCGGGCTTGTAACTTCTTCACAATCTCATATTTATGTTCTGCAGATAATATACAAAAATCTGAGTCGGGACCGGAGGACTTGATAGTTGACTTGCAATCAAACCACAACAAACTAGCCTTATTCCAAATAAATTTGAGGTTAGTCATGTGAATTCTTTTTCACCATTCCATTTACAGATAAAATTGTCTTTCACGTCATTCCAAAATTATGCAAAGAGAAAGAACTTCTATTAGAATTACAACATAACACATACCAGGGAAGACACCGGCAAAACCATCAGCCTTCTCAATGAGTTCATCAACTGGTAGAGCTGCAATAGATTCATCCTTATGGTCACCGAGCAAAGATGAAGAAGGGTACATATTTGTGCCCATCCCAAGCCGTCTTCCTGTTTCCTTAGCAATTGCCAACTGATCACCTGCAAAAGATTTCCAATAATGAACTTCTAACTCGGGTGCATGACAAGGCATTGATGCTATCATTCTTCAAAGAAGAGAATAGCAAGCTAAAGAATGCAAAAAAATTTCATTCTGCCTAACTTTTGATCATTTATTACCTGTGATTTATGTGTACATTGAACCTTCTATAATACGTTCAGAAATCTATCTAGATATTACAATGGCTATGAGATTAACCTAGAAAATAATAACATCGGGGACCGTGAAATCTGAAAAAGATCACATAAGAAGTGCAACGTGTACTGGTTAGGTTGGCCCACAGACATGTCATTTATCTATTCCAAGATATTTTTGTGCAGTTATATATCAGTCAATTATATGCAAATTATTTGGACTAAATAGAACATCATATGTTCATTAAGAAGCAGTGACACAGACCTGTTATCATTTTGACACTCACACCAAGATCAAGAGCTCTCGTAATTGTTTCAGCACTGTCATGTCGAGGAGGGTCAAAAAGTGGAAGAAGGCCAACAAATTCCCAGGGGCTGCCCAGACTGTCTTTGGTGCCTTCAGGCACTTCCTGAAGGAGAATAAGCCTGATAGTTCATAATTATCGCCAAGGGAGACATGGACGAAACAACAATGAAGTTTCAAAAGCTATACTACCTGACGTGCCACTGCAAGGGAACGAAGCCCACGTTCTGCAAATTTGTCAATTATGGAATGTACCTTTCTTGCAATTTCTGATTTGTTATGTGCTAGATTAAGAATCTAGGGGGAATCATTTTAAGAATGTTAGATATTCTGAAATAAATATCCTGGCAGTGAAAACTGAAAAAAATGTTAGGACTTGTCTAGTATACTACCTACCTGCTCTGGTGCACCTTTGCTCACTCGATGCATTTTACCAGCTTGATCTATGTAAGTTAGAGCTGTCCTTTTGTCTGTTGGATTGAATGGGAGGAAGTGAACTTCCGTGATTCCAGCTCGTGCCTGGGAGAAAATAGTAAAATAAGAAGTAAATCAAGTAATTATCAAGGAGTGAAAGTATTTATCAGCTTCCAAAATTAATGAAATAAATAACTCGAGAGTTTTATTGAGTAGGGATATTGTATACATGAGAAGAGGCAGATCTCGAGTTTTATTGAGTAGGGATATTTTATACATGAGAAGAGGCTGATTAAAGATCCTTGTTCATTAATATCTTCGTACTCCAGCCATCAAAGTATTGAAGTAGGGCGTGTCATGTCCATATTTTTAAATCAAAATATCGACATTCATATTTGATCACAATTACCTCCTGTGGATCTGCCAGCATTGAAACAATTGCAGCGTCAATAGCATCTTGGTTCTCCAACCTCGACGCTCTTGCAGCCATCAGCACTACTGTATCCTTGTCAACACCTGTTGTGAAAACCTGCAATAACATGGTAGCATCAAATAGACCAAATCGTAACATTGGCATAACTATTCAAACTCAAGGAATAAAATATAATTAACCAATTTAAGTTAGAAAAGCAGTTCTTGTAACTATCTTCTTAGCATTGGGGGATGTCAGATTTACTTCAACTTTACAGCATTTCATTACTACAGCCTCTACGACAAGCTATTCCTCATTGCATAGGCTCCATTCAGAATTCTATAAAGGGATACATTGATTACATATGGATCATGTGTTCTTCAATTGATCTTAATAATAAGAACACAAATCTCGGATATATGAAGTTGTAACATGCATAGGAGGTGTGTTTCTAATCCAAAGCTATTTAAGTAAAATATTTTCTTCATAAAAAAGGGAGTAACCTCAATCATATTCTTATCTACGGTAAGCTTGTTCAGAGTTAGAGTTCCAGTTTTGTCACTGCAAAGAACATCCATCCCAGCCATTTCCTCGATAGCAGTCATCCTTTTTGTTATGGCACCCTGCATTAATACATGCGAACAATCTTTCAGTAATACTTTCAGCTTCCTTCATGGAGAAATTAAATTTATCAATTGTTCTCTTGAATGTTCAGAATAAATGTTCCATACTTCCATGGTTGTGGTCTTCATACCTGCTGAGACAAGCGATGCGATCCAATTGCCATGGTTACAGAAAGAACGGTTGGCATTGCAATGGGAATTCCTCCAATGAGCAGTACAAGAAGATTATCAATACCGGCACGATAATTCCTTCCTTGAATGCCGTATATTACAATAATCTCAACTACCATTCCAACAGCGATTGAGCAAATGCAGAAATTTCCTATTGAGGTTAAAACCTGAACATATGAATAGTTTTAGAATAACAAAATCCTTGACATCAGATATTACGGTCCACATAAGGCTAATACCATTTAATGTCACACTGAATATTTTGTCAGCAGTTTTGTTTTAGATATGGAAAAGGTTTAGATATGAACCTTTTGGAAATGCCCAACATGTGTGGTGTTTTCCACAAGATGAGCAGCTTTTCCGAAGAAAGTATGTACTCCAGTTGCTATAACAATTGCTTCAATTTCACCTTGCTTGCATGTTGAACCTGAATATACCCCATCACCAGTGTTCTTGGTTACTGGAAGTGATTCTCCAGTGAGAGCAGACTGCATGACAACTAAGAAACTTAAACCCAAAATTTTAATTTACTTTAAGAATAATCATTTACAACCACGACGATGTTTCATGCAGTGAAAAAAAAAAAGATAGATAGGCACATCATAAGCAATTTACAATTGATTGTTAAGATAAGAATTCTGGTTTGCAACTCGATTATGAGCAATTTTAACTATTTAAGTCGGTTACTTTTGGACTAAGGACTGTATCATGAATTCAAAGTTCAGTCATGCTTTAGCTTTTACCTTTCTCTAGGATGTAGAATCTTATGAGATCTTCAAGTGATGGGAATTTCCTTGCACATAATCAAATTAGTTCTAGCTACTTCATCTACTCTGCTAAGCTAAGCCATTTCATGTTTAATACATGACAGATCAAATAGTGAAGGTTTTGCTTTGCAATTCAGCAGATACAGGTGTAAAGATCAATTCCATAAATTTGGAAATTTTCAGTACGTTGGAGCTTAAATATGCCCTTATATTTTGAACATTCTATGCATATTAAGCACCTGATCAATCTTAAGAGGATCTCCTTCCATAAGGCGTGCATCAGCTGGAATAATATCTCCAAGTTTGATACTAACTATGTCCCCAGGAACCAATACTGAAGCTTCTTCCTCATTCCATTTCCCATCTCGAAGAACCTGGAGTTAAAATAGATCGAAGCATTTCTTTTTATGGTTGGAGATTGGCAGAAAATATGATACTAGGAAAAAGTTGTTTCGGAAGAGCAAACCTTGGCTTTTGGAGCTAATCGAGCCATGAGAGCAGCTGCTGCATTGCCAGCATTATTTTCCTCAATAAAACTGATAGTGGAGTTGATAAGGAGCAAGATAATGATGCCAACAAAGTCAGGAAAATCTGAAGGCTTGTCCTGCTCAAAATAAGGTTTATGAACACATAATCATTACAGGAATAAACTTCATCTATTACAAGTTTTTAATTTTAAAAAGTTCAATAATCTAACTTGAGAGGCTTGCTTAGACATTTCACAAACAGCAATATAAGAGATGAAATAAGAATTTAAATGATCCTTACTCCCCCGTGTGCAAGACCAATGGCCATTATAGCTGCTGCTTCCATCACCCACGATAGAGGGTTCCACATAAAGCCTAAAAATTTCAAAATCTTGCTTTCCTACAGTAATTACAGCATAAATAGGAAAGATCAAGATATGAAGAACAGAAAAATAAAAATCACAGAAAAGAGAAAGCAGGTGAGTGGGGGTGCAACTCTAACCTTTTTTTCTTCGAGTTTATTGTATCCAAATAACTCCAATCTTTTCTGAACTTCATCTGAGCTCAAGCCATCTCGTGTGCATTCAAGAGATCTAAAAACTTCTTCAAGAGGTATATTTTCCTGCAAAGAAATCTTAGTCTTTAGCGAAAAGATCAATAGCGTGAAAATGAACAGGCTGATAATAATACAGTTTCCAAGGCATTGCATCTCCTTGTCAATTTTTTTGTGCTCAATTAGATGGTACTATTCAAGACCACACCAAGAAACAGCTTCAAAATCAGAATCGCATTGATACTTAGATGCAAAAATCATTATAATCTGTAGCAGCATGATCGGTCTCCTGAATCTCTTCTCAATATCAGATATCAAATTTCTTCTTTTTTCAATATTTCATGTCAAAGCACTTCCATTTCTTCTATTGAACTACTAATCACAAACCATTTATAGAACACATACCAGATCAACCTCTTCCTTGACAACAGATTCGAGTGCAATAGACTTGTCCTCCATAATTAGGTCTCTTGCTGTTAATTTCCTCCAACCGGCAAGGTTCTATAAAGATTCTGCATTTCAACAAACTTTTCATATAACTCCATGTTCCATCACTAGAAATTACAATTGTCTTTTCAATAATTATACAACTAACATTCCAAATCAATAGCTCCTAAAATCAATTTTAGGATCCGCGCCACAATAGTTGAAATTGAAGACTGAAAAAACAATAGTCAATCGCAAAATTCAAATAATCAGCCTTCCACTCTACTATAACTAATACATACCTTCTCAGCACTTCCACTGATCCTATCTCAAAACAAATACAATTCATGCATAAATGATACTATAATATAGTTATGAGTATGACTAATCAAGAAAACCACTTATTTTGTCAGCCACCAACATAACAACATGAATATACATTTAGTCCATATTTGGGAAGACACTATAACGAACATTATTTTTTACTTCTTTTCATTCATTAACAATCGTCCGTACCAAACGTGCCTTTATTGCATTTTTTTTCAATGATGATGAGAGTAGACAACACATTTGCTAAAAATAAAAACAGATTAAGAATTGTACCTTTAGAGTTTAAGAAACTAAAAATTCTTGAACATGAACTGTGCCTCAGGTTTACAACTTGAATAGCCCAGAAATGAAATATTTGCCAGGACCCCTCAAAATATTCCCCAAATCCTCTGATTTGGCGATGTTTGAGAGGAACAATGTATTCCAATATTGGAATTAAGGGAAATATATATAAGCCCATTTAGCATATATGAGACTTTGGATTAGTCGTAGGGAGAAATAAAGTAAAGATTTGCATGAACAAGAAAATGTTCCATATAGTATCGAAAAATTGTTTCAGACAGCCGGCAAAGAAAGCTGGTGATTGGCTGTAAGAAATAAGACAGAGAATTTGAAGGGCGTCATTTCTTAAAAATAAAAAGAAAAAAGAAAAAAAAGAAGAAGTACTAAACAAGAATTTTGAACGTTAGTTCCGTTGCCGCCATGAGAAGGGCCTAAGGGCTCGTTGCATCCAAAGACCAGCAAATAATTTATCCACGTGTGTTTCTGTCCGGATGCCAACATGAGAAATATTATTTTTAAGTATTTTTTTTCTCATTCCCCGTTAAATTAATCGATCAGGTTCATGAGTGGATCATTCTTTCTTCAGTCGAGTTGATAGTCGGATTGATTCTCTCAGAGACCGATTGAGGGGTGGCCCCCCTCCCTCAAGGTCAAGAGTTTTTTTTTCAAGGTATTTTTTATTTTTTTTTTTGGGTAAAAAATCAGTTTTTTATGTATAAATATTTTTTTTCCGCGTAGTAGCTCGATTTGAAATTTTGTAATCCGATCTTGAATCCAATCCTGAATCCGTCCCTGGATTCTCTTATATAAGAATTTAAAAGAATGCTATTTTTTTATTTTCTTCCATTAGTTTGATCCTTCTTATATTTCTCAGTCCCCCTTTTGCCATTTAATTTAGTTGATTTATTACACGATGATTTTAATATTAATTATATATGATGCCCCATTCCATATCGAACTAAGAGAATAAGTTGATTAATCTACAATAAATTAGATAATTCTTATTTTAGATCAACCGATTAAAATTCAATCAATAACGTATTTGATGTAGATTTTTTGAGAATAGATTTCATAAAAAAGATTTTTTTTTTTTTTTTTGGATAGAATGTATGATTAAAAGTAGGGGTGTAAGTGGTCCGATTTTACCGATTTTTTTTACAGATTTTCAAACCAAACCGTTTTAAACGGTTTGAGAAAAACTCAAACCTAAACCAAACCATTTTGAACAGTTTGAAAAAAAAACTCAAACATAAACCTAACTGTTTGGTCCGATTTTAAACCATCGGTTTCGTCGTATAATTTTTTGTCTGTCTACTTTTATATCATTAATTCATTAAATTTAATATATATTTATATCTCACTAGTAATAAATCTAAAACAAATTAAACCCTTGTTTGAACCAAATTTTTGGGAAAAAAAATGAAAATTTGGACCGTTATTCCACAAGTCCAGTCACTTTTATTGACCTGCTATTTCATGTATGGGACCCAACCTCCTCTCCAATAGTCAATTTTCTCATTATGATGATATGAAAAATATGGCTCAAACAGTGGCTAAATATATTTACTATAAATTTAAATATCAACTAAATCAAAGTGAAATCACAATAAAGTAAAATATAGTTTTTTTTTCATTTTTGTTCACCTTTTTTAAGCTAATGACGATATAATAACGTTACAATACAAGTCTACTAAACTAGATATAAGGTCCAAAAAACATAATGATATCCAACAAGATCTCGTGATCATCATATCTGAAAAAAAGAATACTGATTAAACAAAGAGAATAACCAACCGCAATAATAAAGTAATTGTTTATAATATCTAAATATAACAATTATACAAGTTTATATTTGTATGATGTTACGAAACACATTTAATTTCATATTCTTACCTTAGTTTGCTCCAAAAAGTTATTGATCTGAAAGTTTATTTGTAGCAAATATTATCACCGAAAGTTTAGGATCTCTTTGTCTCCAATTTGGTATAATGGATTTCAATTCAACTTTGAAAATGCGTGAAAAATCTGAAAAAGAAGTGTGTGGTGCCGGTGGTTCAAAACTGTGTTGGGTGTCGACTGGAGTTCATTTAAATTTTGAAGAAGAAAAAAGCTTTTGATAGATTATGTTAGTCTTGAAATTATTAAATATATATTAGGATTATTGGATAATAATAATAATAATAATAATATATTTGCATTAGAAAATTAGGAATTGATAAAAATACCCACAAGTGACAGAACTATTGAATTTTACATATTTGGATGAATTTTTAAAAAAAAAAAACATTTTTTCATTTTTTTATTTTTATATATTTTTTCGCCGATCTGGTTTGATTTTAAACCGCAATTAAAATTCTCAAACCTAAACCAAACCAAACCATTTTGATCGGTTTGATTTGGGTCAAAACATTTTGTTGACCAGATCCACGTGGCACCAAATCGACGGTTTCTAAAATGCGATTTCGATTCGATTTTTTGGTTTTGCGATTTTTGTTTACGGTCCTAATTAAAAGTAAGAAAAATTATAGATATACATTATATTGTTGAAAGAATATATGATTAAAAGTAATTTTGATAAAAGATAAAATTTAAAGAATCCATATCAACAACTAAGTACAATCAAGTGATATAAATATTGGAAACTTGATCGGTCGATCATCGATTTCTACAATGTGCTTTTAAAGATCCTATTTAATATTGTCCTTATTGTCCTTCCAAATAAGTACGAAAGAAATTTATTTGAAGCAAGTACGTACTTTTTTTATTAAGTACTTGTATTTATCGTCTCTAGAAAATGACCAAACAAGTGCCAACCCGACTTGGTACGGCCGATAATGACATCCTTCTTGCTCAAATAATTGGTTGCACAATTGCACTTGAATTTTTCAAGAAAAACAAAATGATTGATAGAAAGTTGGATTATCCATTTAAAAATACATTATAATAGAAATGTTGCGATATTGTTTAGTATGTAGTTTATTGAAACAGACAATATAATACATGAAAAGTTAAATTATTTCTCCATATTAATACTATAAGATCCTCATGAAATCATTAATTTTATTTAGTAGTGTGGATCTAATCGTATATTTGATAAAAAAAAAAATGTTGGACACTAATTCAAAGAAAGCTGGACGAATACAATCATGCTACACATTCAAGTTTAAATCCAAATGGAACGTGTGTCGACGCATGACTAGACAGTTTGAAAAATTAAAAACATTCAATCATTTTCTGACATATCGGTATGTCTCTTTTACTTCCCTATTTTTAACTCTGAACAAGTGACTTTATTCCAAAAACATGTATATATATATAGTGTGCTCTGCTCCAATTCAAATTCGGGGCGGAGTCAAGGGGGTCCTCCAGAAAGAGAAAAACACTTGAGCTAATTAGATCAAATATTATTGCGGTCTGATGGTAAAAGCCTCGTTCTTCTATTGTGTTGGGCCTTTTGGCCTAGAGGCTAGAGCTCCATTTGCATTTCATCATTTTCTCATAATTTTATTAATTTTAGCATTAAATTTTCCTTACTTGAGATGGACAATCTAACTTGAGATGGACAATCTAACTTTTAGACTAGTAAACTTAGAACTTGTTTGCCAATCATTATTGTAGAAAAAAAGAGTTTTGAATAGTGTTTTTTAGGAAAATGTGTAGTTAAAAAGTAGGAAAAAGTTTATGGCATGTGTAGAATATTTTTATTGTATAAATGTATAGTTGAAAATGGTAATGTAACAAACCATAAAATAAATTAATGCTTGTCATACATGCACTTGATAAAATACTTTTTTGAAATCAACTTCATATAAAATAGGAAAAATTACATGAAATTCTATATTTAACCCTTGTTCAATGGCCATTATTTGGGAAAGACAATGCTTTGAATAGTGATTTTTAGGGGAATGTGTGGTTAAAAAGTAGTAAAAATTTTTAAATTTACATGTCGAATATTTGATTATATAAATGTCTGTTTGAAAATTAATATGCAATTTTTTTTTTCGAAAAATGGCTATCGAACAGGTCTTAATTCATAATGGTGGCTTATACGAATAGAGCTCGTGGTGGATAGACGGCTGTGTTGGTATTAGTGCAAAATAGAATTTTTGGGATATTGGGTGTGCTATAGATGTTTAATTACTTTTACGATATCTAGACTGGTACTCTACTACCACTGATTTTAGATAGAATTATTCATATGAGAATGAAGTGATGGGGTGGAGTGAGAATAATAATTTGATTTGTGAACTTAATTGTGTGGTTTATGACTTAACATGTGAATGTCATCGTTAAAATAATTAATTAGTGGTTATGATAAGTTACTTATTTATAACTAACAAATAATTTGCCATCTGTTAATGGTGAATTTATGGTTTAACTCCCTTTTGTCTATCATTCTTCAAAAACTCTTTTATTCTAGAATTCAATTTCAACTACACATTCTAACAATAAAATATTTTTACCTTGTGTCATTTAAGAAATGCAAGTGTAAGCATCAACGACTACAATATGAATATATTTTTACCTTGTACTCTCTCCGTTCCACTTATATAGGTTGATTTTGTTTTTCGCAAGGACTAAGAAATCTTATTTAATATTATTAAAAAAAAAATTTGTTAAAAACTTTCCTAATCTACCATTATTTATATTTGTACAATTTCAAGATTAAATAGGAAAAATTTGTTATAAATAGGTAAATTAAATAAGGATGTATTAGTAAACGAATAAAACAAAACACTCTCAATAAAAAGAAAATAGAACTATGTAATTGAAACAAGAAAATAAGGAAAGTCAATCTATATAAATGTAACGAAGGGAGTAATACTTTTTACACTTCAATCAAATAGCTCATTTATTTAAAATTTACATCCTACAATGTTAATCCAGTATTAGACCATGTTTGGTAGATATAAAAATCAAATTTTTAGTAAATTTCAATAAAAGTTGACAAAATGTATGATTCAAAACTTATGTGTCTCATGAAATAAATTATAAAAATTAATTTTTTATAACTTAAATTAAAATCCAAATTTTAAATTATGCCAAACAGGGGGAAATAAAGATGGAATAATGCTATTTATCATTGTGATGACGGAACATCGGTCATGTGACAGTCTATGTGAAATAATATAATTGGACAATTCAATTTTTATGAGAGGGGGAGGGGAGAGAGAGATGTGAGAGTAATAAATTGCTATATCACCGATACTCCATCATCACAATGATAAATAACATTACTCATAAAGATGGTTATCATAACCACAAAAGAGGAATAGATATGTACTCTTATGCCATATTTGGCACGCAGTACTAGAGATGGCAATCGGCTCATCGACTCAGGTTGCCCGTGACTTGGCTCGAAAAAAGCTCGAGTCCGTCTGGCTTAAGGCTCGGGAGAACCGAGCCAAATCTCAGGCCAACCCCCATTTTTAGGTGCTGGGCAAAGCCCGAGCTAGCCCGTGTGGCTCTCCAGCTCGAGAGAAACAAGCATATATAAAAAAATAATAATAATAAAAAAAAAAAATTAATGGCTGCAGGTTGCTGCCTTGTTTTGGCAGCAACTAAAATTAGTAGCTGCCTTTAAAAAATAATAATAATAATAAAATACACCAAACAAAATCCGAGCCTGCCCAGCTCGGCTCAAGCCTAATTTTTTTTTGCCAAGCTTTTGCTCGGCCCTGCTCGGGCCAGGAAAAAGGCTCGAACATTTTACCCGAGCCGAGTCTAAAATTTCGGCTCGTTGACATCTAATCAATAAATGCCTGGAGTCATAAAAAAAGAATGGAAATGGGCAAGACAAAATAATGTAAAAAGAGCGTGCTAGCCATCTACTAACTGAACAATGGATATGTAATTATTTACAGTAGTGATATTAACATGATCGAGCTGCCTAATCCCAAATTTCTACCTTAAGATGCCATTGATCACAAGCAATCAAGCAGAAAGTTGTCTACACTGAAGAAGAGGCACATATATCACGACTTTAACTCAACTGACATCCAAATGCTCAATAATTTCAAAGTGCATCTGCAGATTAGCAGGTGTACCGTTAAAATATGATCTCTCGCGAATATATAATTTCCCCATATTCCTATGAGCAGCAGTTTTAAGAAGCCGAACTAGTGCATCCTTTTCATTCCTTATCCACATTCGCCTGCTATCACCCCACTGTCTAGGAGTTCCGTGAAAAACAAACCGAATTCCAGAAGCTCCATGAGCAAGGCGCTCAGATATTTTATCAATAACGTCTCTGTCAGTAAGATATGCACCTTTAGAGTTCAAGCCAACGTCCACATAATGAATCTCAGTTATGCTGTTCAAGAGGCGGTCTTTTGAAGTAGGTACAATCATATCCTCTTCTCTGGTAGCAAGTCCTCCTCCATTCATCACATTCTTGTTTCCTTGAGAAGGGCATTCTGTGTGTTGGACTTCTGCGAAAGCAAGCTCAGTTACTAGCTGGTTAAGTATGGTGCCACCCTTGCTAAATCCAAGAACTGCTGTTCTCGGTTCACATGAAAATGATGGAGTGACCTCAGCCTGGTATGGCTCTTTCTGTTTCCCTAAAATGACTTGCTTGGCCTGAGAAAGCAACAAATATGAATATTGATGATTTGATTACCAGAAAATTACAAAATTTTAGAATAAGGCTTAATTTTTGGTTTTGTTGTTGTGTACAGAAAATAAAGCAATGATGCACGGAATATGATTTAGGATAAATTTCAGAAAATAGATATAATTGCAATCAGGACCAGGAAAGATAGAATCAACCAGAATCTTATCACAAAATTGTTGAAATTGGTAGAGATTGTCATGGACTTGTGGTACGTTATCTGAAGCATAGCAATGACTTTGAAGTAAACATGAAATGGCTTATAAAGAGGAGTAAAATCAATATAGGGCAAGCTACTGGATCCACCCACAGTAAAATATCTGATTATTTTTTATTCTAGTGCATAGATATTTCATCGTGGAAGTGCATAGACATCATGGAGAAAAATTTAAAACTATGTTTCAACTCCATATTAATGAATTTCAGGCATGCTATTAATCCACCAAATGACTTCAAGATGAAACTCTTTAAAACTCTTAAACAAAGAATTTCTTATTACACACAATTATACTATAGGACTTGGTGTATTTTATTCATGAAAATCACTTCAGGAATTTGGCAGTTCAACTCGATAAAAATCTATGGTGAGGAATTGAAAGTTCATACAACTTAGAAAGCATTACCTCTTTCAGAAATTTTGACAATAGCAGGACCAGCGATGTAGAAGCTGGGAACTCCGTTGCATCATAAACTTTTGGCTCTCCATTCTCGTTAACAGAAGGGATGAAATCCTTGTAAACTGCAAAAGGTCCATTGAAAACAGGAGCCTCAATAACATAAGCATTAACAGACCCCTCAAATTTAGAAACTAAAATTTCAACAATTTTTTGAGGATCAGATAATCTCTCTATCACTGGATTTCCAGTCCCTTCCACTCGATCTCCATTAAAGAATATGACATTTCCATAAGGTACCTATCACAAATGGGAAGTAAGATATTAATAGACTCAAAACAAAATAAAATCTATAAGCAACTCTTTTGTTTTTGCTATATGCAAATAAGGATTCAAAAAAAAGAGTTATTGCAGCACAAATTGTGCTTTCCGGGTTTTGTGAAGGACATGCTCATAATAACTTACAGAAAGCCTTTTGGAAGAAGTAGAGAAGCAGATAGATGCTGCAACTCTGTAGAAATTTCTGCTATTTGGATACAACGGAATTTTCAAAATTCCACTCCAACGATCCATGAATGAATTTGCTGTAGAGATATATCGTGCAACAAATAATGTTAAGCTCAATGCTCATTAACTGAAAAATAATAATAAATATCAATATTGATATATGCCACCACACGACCACCATCATCACGGTAAGAATAACCCATTAATTTTTTTGATAGGTAAGAATAACCCATTAATGGTAAGCAAAGGTTTATTTGGATCCCAAAAGTTCATTAAAGCAGTCATTTCATCCCATAATAACAAGACATCGTTAGCCCAAAAGTCTCTTCTCTGGGCGTTAGTCTTTTACACTTTACAATATCCACACTATCCGTTGTCTTCAATAGCAACGTTTTGAGAGAAGGGTCAAGGGTACCTTTAATAATAAATAAAATAATCAATATATAAATTTATCAAAATAATTTGACAATAGCAATATCAAAATAAGAACTTAAGAACACAACAATATAATCATAATCAACGTCCTTTTTCATGCCCTTCTTTCTACCTGCCATATAATCATATCAGGGATATTCCCCAAATCATGTAGCTTAATCAAAACAATCAATAGCAATATCAAAATACGGAATAAAGAGAACAACACTACCAAAAAAATCCACAGATTTTTCTTGAAATTCGCTTCACAAGACTTGATTAGATTTTTACTCGGATTAAACGCTAAAAAAAATCTGCAAATTAGTAAGAAAAATAAACAAAATTGAATCTTGAACTAACCAGGCTAAATTATTCACAGTGAATAGAGGTAATGAATTAAAGCAACGCAAAGACTTTTGGTTCCTCCACTGAGCTGATGCCTTGGCTGATCGATTTCCTTGAATTATAGTACTCTATTAGAGAATAGAGAAGCCAATCATAAAATGGGTTGGTCACTTGAGATAGGTATAATATTTGGGCTTTAAACTTGGGCCTAACAAAGAAGTTTATTTTAAAAAATTGAGTGAATTGTTCAAATGGTCACTAAACTTTGTAAAAAATTTTTAAGGAGTCATTGAACTTTAAAAATCATCTAAATGATCATTGAACTTGGCAAAAAGTTTCTACTAGGTCACTGAACTTTAAAAATTGGCCAATTTTTATTCGATTTTTAAATATCTAGTTTTATTTGTTAATAACAAATAAAGGGAGAGGGCCACCTAGGGTCTAGTAGAAGCAGTTGTCCCTACTGAAATTTGGTCCTGGGTATTTCACAGATTACACTAGAGGGCCGACTGGTTTTAAAGGCAAGAAGAAAACCATAAACGTTAAGAATTCAAGTTCCCAAATTAGAAGACAAATTAGTATCACAATTAAAAAAAAAGTACTAAACATTTCACTTCAGCTATAAACCAACCACTTTAATATTCATTTAAACTCCACTTGATTGGTCATTCAATAACTTTATTTTTCTAGAGAAATCTGTTAACGCAGAAAGAATATAAACTAGTTTTAAATATCAAAATGTAGTCATATTATTTATCACCTTCAAAGAAGAAAGCATTTTCCTCACAACTATTAACTTTCGAAGTACTAATTTAAGATAAAATCAAAACTAGAATATCTTGTGTCCCCAATATAATTATTCAAATCAATTAAAGGTTGAAGTATTTTCTAAGAGTTGATGGTTTAAATAATATATATATATATATTTTTTGTTGATTTAGTTAGAAGTGTTAAAAGGACCCACAAGATGAAAGAAAGTTTGAAAGGATATTTCAAGTTTTATCACTATAATTTATGCTATCATATGAAAAAAATGGCTAAGGGTGGCGCATGCATTATTCAAAAACTTGAAATATGAAAGGTATGTATAATTTTTGAAAAGAAAGGTTGTGTGTGAAATTGTCATAAACCTCATGAGAGACATGCGTCATTCAAAACTTGAAATAAATTAGGTTTGTGTAACTGTTAAAAAGGAAGTTGTAGTCTTTGAAATTGTCAATAACTTCGTGGGAGGTATGCATTATTAAAACTAGAAATAGGAGAGAGGTTTGTGTACTTTTTGCTAAAGGATGAGGTGTTCTAAAATTATTAGAAACCTCGTGGAGGTCTCTATAATTTACCCAAAATTCTGATTATTTTAAGTTGGGGTTATAGCTTTATGAAGAGAAGACAAATATAAATATTTTTAATAAATTATACAAATTTGTGTAAAAAATGAAAACTTAAAAATGCCAGGTTAGTAGTGTAGTTATTAGTAATAATACTTGAATTTACAGAAAATTAATACATAGATGAAAGGGGGAAAATTAGATGAAAGACTATCGGAAATTAGCCCTTGTTTGACTCCATTTTATCAAAAGTGGAAATTACAAGAATCCCAACTTTTAAAGATCTTAGTGCGAATATCAGGTAGGATGGTTTTTTTGCACATTTCAGGTATTATATAAGTCCTATTTCATCCCAATCTAATTTGAAACCCTAAAATTCAAATTCAATTCTCAGTCTTCTCTCTACAACTCTTTCTCTCTCCTCTTCTCTGCCTTCTCTCTCCGAACATCGATGACTATTCACACTTCGGTGACCGACGATGAAGGAGCTGCACCGACGACCCATTCTCTTCTCTCTCTTCTCCATGCTCTGTCATCGTTCTCATCTATCTATCTTCTCTCTTTGCTCTAACCCAGGGTCAATTTCCTTCGTTGGTAATTAGGGTTTCCCTTTCTATCACTTCATATGTATTCAATTTCAATGAGCAGGCGAAAACTATGGCAGTTTTGTATCTGATTTGTTGGTCGATCTTGCGGTGGATGTGGTAGTGGTTGAAAATGGTGGTGATGCGAATGGCGGTTGATTTTTGGGCTACGCGATCTGGTGGTTGATTTTTGGGATTTTTTGGGTTTTGATTCGATAGTTGTGCAGTGGTCATCGGTGATGGCGTTTGCAGCGCGATTATGTGGGTGTGATGTAAATTCTGTGTTTAACTGTTTGTGGAAGCCAATTGTGTTGGTGTGACGCGGGTAATGGTGTTATTACTGTTGGTGGTGTTTGCTAGCTGTGGTGGTGCGTTGTGGATGTGGTGTGGTGTGCGGTGGCGATGGTGGTGCAAGTTGGTGGTTTGGGTTGATTTTGTGTGTGTGTGTGTGTTTTTTTTTTTTTTTTTTTGCTGGCGATAGACTGTGACCTTAAAATTTGATGACCTCTAACTAAAAAATAATATGTTACCTCAAGGATTTGGTCTGTGACGTTAAAAGTTGATAATTTGTGACTAAAAAATTATCTGTGACCTATAAAGTTTTCGACTTGTGACCTACAAATTTTTTATTTGTGACCTGGAAATAATTTGTGACCAATTAATTTGATAATATGTGACGAATAAATAAATTTGTGACCATTAATTGTTATATATATATATACTCAATAAATATTTTTAATTAATTAAATACATATCTGAATTTTGAATTTTTAAACTATTTACCTGATTTTTGAAATGATGTAAAGAATACACCGGAGATATGAATTTTTCCCTTATCAAATATTCAATTATTAGGCTGTGATGCCATTAAATTGACTCAATCCAATTCTTTGGGCAATGATGAAGTGAAATGGGCTTGTCCCAAGAGATGCTATATTGCCATTGATCAATAACAAAATCATGAAATGGGCTTAAACCCGGCCCCAAACGAGATGGACATGTGTGCTACTCTAGACCTTTGTATCTCCTTTTTTCCAAATCAATGGTGATGACTTGGTTGATATAAATGGGGTCTGAGTGGTTGCCCTAATGACTTCAATCGCGCTATGTGTACCGAGTCGGTTGACAAATACGGTTCACAAAGTGATGTGGCAGTGTTAAAATAAAAAAAAATTGAGAAAACAAAGTCTGAAAACGAAAAAATTAAAGGACATTTTCTCTCTCCCTATTTCCCCATTCTCTCTCTCCCGTATTTCCCCCAAATCGAATCTGGAACCAACCCTTGCCTTTCAACCCATTTCCCTTCTGTTCGAACCATTTCCTCCCGAATCACTAACCTCCATCGTCATCTCCATCTTCCGCAGCAACTAAACTCCGGCACTGTGATGTTAACACGATCCCCATAGTTGTCGAAGAGGACGTCGTGGCAAAGATCGTCAGACACCACAACAAAATAGGTCGACGATTTGAGATTTTTGTTCGGCCTGAGGTTTATAACCAACCCTTCCCTTTCAACACATTTCCACTACCGCGAACTTGTTCAGCCTGAGGTTTTTATGAAATGTTTTTTCCACCAATGACATTTCTGCGATTGCATCTATTTTGGAAGTTAAACCTTGCGATTGAAATCCCTGATTTTTTAAAACAAATTTATGTGCGTGCTGAGCGAATAGACTCATGTGTTGATTGATTTTTTGTTGTTGTTAATCTGAGATTCATAAATTTTGTTGTTAAAGAAATTGACTTTAGCATTTGTAAAGTTAGTGAATTTACCTCTTGCTGGGAAACATGAGCTTCTTTTTGAAGTGTAACAAAATGGCTATGGGAATATGAAATTTGGTCTATTATCCATCTTTGTTTTGCAAATCTGAAATTTGGTGTTAGAATCAAATATGTTGCTGTAAATTTCCATTCCATGGTTTTCTATTTGGCGGAGAAGTTAAAAATTTGAATTTGCCTTTGTTCATTGGAAATTTGATCTGAGATGCTAACATTCCCATATTTTATGTTTGGCATTCGGTAGAAGGAACACAGAATGCCAAAAAAGAACTCCGGAGTTTGCCACGGCTGCAAGAGTGTTGGACACTTCTTCAGTGATTGCCCGATAAAACGTTGTTGCCCACGTTGTATGCATGGATTTCAAAAGTTTTTCGAGGTTGAAAGGGACACTGTTAACACAAGGCAAATTTTTCAATTGTTGCAGTGTGAAGTGCGGGTTTTGGGAATGGTGCAAAGATGGAGAAGCAATTGGTGAATCTAGTAACGGCAGCGCAACTTTGGCTAAACAAGCAGTCCACGAAGCAGTTGAGGATATGTCGCAAATGTTCCAATCTCAAGTCCAGATAAATAATGAAGAAAAGCTTGTGATCTCTGTGAATGTGAATGTGAACGTGACGGTCCATCAAGAAAAATCGCCTATCGAAGGAAAAATGAAGGGGAAAGACACGACTTAATAACTGGTTTATGGTGTAATGGCTCTTTTGTGTTAAGTAGAGGAGTGTTGTATATTTGGGTAATTCGTTTAGTGCAAATGGGGAATTTTTGTTGAACCAGCAGTGCCTTGCTAGCACATATTCAGATGGTAGAGGATTTAGGTTGAATTAGTAGTTCATTGTTGCAATGCACATTTCATGTTGGTGCGTTTCATCCCCCAACATTTTTCATTAACTTTTGTGGTTTCATCAATGATATTTAACTGGCCTCTTTTGTTTTTCTATCTTTACTGTGAATTATGATTTTGATGTGGTTGCACACCGTAGACAAATGGAAAATTCTAGCAACATTTTCAGTTAAATCTTCCTCAAAAGTCCGAGTCAATGAAACAAACAAAATTGCATGTTTGTTATAAATAGGTACACGGAGAAAAGAACAATCAAGAATAAAATACGTAGTATTGAATCTTGAAACAGGATTCCAGATTTGCCACTACAATAACATGTTACATTGATGAAGGCGTTCTAAATTTCCATGCGGAGTAGTGACAAAGGAGAGACAAACTAGATAACAAAACTACTACCACACTGGCAACATGATTGATCCACAAAAAATGGTAGCACAACACAAGACCAAGCCTATCAGACTTGAAATTTTGAAAAATTGTACACAACATGAAGAAAGGGCAATATCACTAACAAGGGCAAAATTTTCTGCATTTCATTTATCTTCGAATCAAAACTTATAAATATTACAAGAATGTAATGACACTACAGCCTATAGAAACCTAGACTAGATTAACAAAAACTCCTCAATAGTAACCCGATCGTTAGACCTTGTGTTGATAACAAAATGCTGTGGGTACTTCCTCAACAACATGAGCAACCCATACCATGGTTTTCCATTGCTTCAACATGAGCAACCCATACCAGTGCTGGCCATTATTCAGTAGGCTCCTCCTGGAAAGTCAAACTCATAAAAGCATCATCACTGCACAGCCTACACAGCTAGATGAAATTTCAACAAAGAGTAAAGATGATTATCGAGAAACAGTTGATGGAAAAACAAACAATTTCGTGAGTTGGATTAAGGATAATGTATAGTATATCCCAATGAACTAACAATTTCGTGACTTACAGCCATTAGAATACATATTTACCAGAAAAGAATTCCACCCATTTAGCACAAGTTTCTCACAGTAGTATCCATAATAGAATCTTAACATTTAAACCAACAACATCATGTTCGTACTACCTATATAAGACAACAAAACATACTTTCTTTTTGATTGAAACGTGAACATAAGCAATACTTGTTTCTAGATGCATCCTGAGAATTTAATACCTGTCATCTCCATCTTTGGTGTTTCTTGAAAGCACAGCACAGAAGAGTAGGATCCTCACAACTTTATTGGTCTGTAGGTTTACTACCTAAAAACACAAAAAAGAGATGGAGGATTTGCATATTTATCACCGAGAAAAACAAATACAAATTGTAATTGTTGTGATTGAAATATATGTGTGCCTTGGGAATTCGAATTAACGTTTGTGGTAGTTGTGGGGATCAACGTAGTACACGACACTTGTTGAGTGAACATACGGCTCATCCCATCAACCTACATGACGTTCTTCGCATTAATAACATCAGAAATTCTTACAAAACTTAGTAATTAATATACAAACCAGTAGTAGTTACGAAAATGAGAACGGCATTGGCATCGGCATTGAGTATTGCTGCTCAGGTGGTGGAGAAACCTCGGCCACACCATCCGGGATACAACTATTACTCGGGGTTGGTCTCTTTCCTTTTGCGTGGCTTGATCGCACCTGCAAGTATACCATAATGAATTTCACGTATTGTATAAAATGAAGTGAATAAAAGAGTATAACATACGAGTGTACCTTTGATGTGGTAGTGTTCGCTTCCAAAGGCCCTTTTCTCCATTTTTTCCTTGGGATTTTTCTTCGACGGTATTGGATCTTTCACAATGGCACTACCTTCATTTCGCGATACAGTGCAATGTAAATTGATATTACTGCAAGTACTCAAGGGGGTCAAACTAAACTCCTTGTTTTGAAGTTTATCCAATCCATGATCGCACGATACCTCCCTTCGTCATCTGCTGCAAGGTTTGCTACCGAGGCAAATGCCTTACACATTTCGTCATATCTCAACTGTGCAGGAGTACTAACCAAACCGTCGTAATTAATGGCAACCCTTATGTGTGCTCTACTGATGTCTCGCCTCCACCTGCGCAGTATATAACGATCTGGCATCACACTCACATCATTACGTATCAATACCGCGATTGCATGCCTACACATTATACCCCGAAATGCGAACAAGTGACAGCTGCATATGATTTCGCAGTTCTCCCTATTGAAGGACACCTGAAAATGTTTTTTCTTCCGTATCTCCTCGCAGACTACATCCTCCCGTACCTCATGCATCATCCCCATACGTCCTTCTGAAACAGACATGAGGTCACAGTAAACCTTCCCTGCGAATTCGACTTGAACTTCCTTGAACTTCGAAAGTGTGTACAATGTCTGATATTGCTTTTCCATTTCATAAGTTGTTGCACACGGGAGCTTTTGAGAGGACTTGAAATCGGCCTAAAATTCCTTCTCAACCTTATTCCGCAATGCTTAGTTCGTACTGTTCAACGAACTGTTTCAACGATGTTTTAGCGTGCACATAACCGTCGAAGAAGGCATTCATACTTTCACTTCTCTGCGTCGTTGACATACGAGCCTAGAAAATTGTTTTTAAGAAACAGGGCACCCAACGTCCTCTATTTTCATACAATCTAGACAACCAAGCATTTTTCCCTTAAGTCATATGTATCAAGCATCGATTTCCAACCTTCCTCAAATTCTTCAACAGATTGCGAATTGTAGACCAATACGTGTATGGCCGAAAATATCGAAGACTTGTCCATGTGATGTCCGAACTTTTCTGGCAACTTTTTCAATATGTGCCACAAATACCATCTATGTTTCGTATTAGGGAAAACTATCTGAATTGCATTCTGCATTGCCCTATCTTGATCGATGATTATTCCACGCGGAGCTTGACCATTCATGCACTTAAGCCATGTCGTAAACAACCACACAAATGTAACTGTGTCCTCATTCGATACCAACCCACAACCCAACAACGTTGATTGCCCGTGATGATTCACGCCAACAAAAGGGGAGAAGGGCATATCGTATTTATTAGTGAGGTAGGTTGTATCAAATGTCACACGACCCCGAACTCCTTATATGCTTCCCTGCACCGATTATCAGCCCAGAAGACATTCTTCAAGCGCGAATCATCATCCAAGTCAATACTAAAGTAAAATTCAGAGCATCGGGATTGCATTTCAGAAAAGTAAGTCTGTATTGCAGCTGCGTCACCCTCACCAAGTCTTAGTCGTCTCACCTTTTCGATATAATTTCGACAATCTTTTTCAATACAAGTCATATTCTCGTAGCTACCAGCCTCAACAACTGCGGAGTTAAAACTTTTATGCAATGATATTCCTGCTATGTCATTCACTTCGAGCTTTCGTTTCACGTGTGCCGTTATTTCATTATTGCATCTATATAATCTGGACTTAGTAGGACTCATCTTATGGTTGTGGTCAAGATGGACCGCGTTAATTTTCCGATAACCATGGATATCTAAAGATGCTGAGATCCTAGCTTTGCAACCCGTTTGAATTGTTGGTTGCGACTTCAAAGAAGTGCTTGTATTACCAATTCTTCGTCCCTCCCTACTACACGTCAACGTGATATATCTCAAAACACCGTCAACATCTCTCGCAGAACTCCTCTTCCTAACTGGAAAACCTACGGTATAGGCATATCTCGCATAAAAATCATATACTTCTTTTTTATCATTAAATTGCATACCAACCTCCGGCACAGTCAAACCATCTCCTACCATTTCGTCTTCCACGACATTGACATTGTCCTCCACATTCTCAATCTCTGAATCCATGAACAAAACATCTTCCATATTCGGTATACGTACAAAACACAAACAGCAGTATTATTAATTTTTTAAATGTCCAACCTTCAGTCCGAATGTAGCTCCGTTTTGTGCACATGTGTAGTTCAAATTTGCCATATATTTCATCACCCAGTACGTCTTCCATAAAAATCCAGTTTGTTGTTTCTTTGGTTTAATTACACCACATCACATTCAAGCACCCCGAACATCATCTCACCACCAGCATCTTTCACCGTCGTGACCTTAGCCACTGAGCTTACCATTCCTGACGAAGGTTTTCAAATCCGAAACCAACTTGGATTCGAGAAACTATGTCTACAAATTTACTAATTTATTGAAACTACGTCTATATCTTTTATCAATGTCTAAAATTTTAATTTGACATGCTCCATTAATTAATAATTAAGATAGTACTTACTTTATTTCAATTTTAATTACATTTCATAAACGAAATAGACATGGGAGACAAGAACAGACAATACCAACAACATTTTAACCATAAATTCATACTGTCGGAACAAGTCGCATAATTTCGGAGCATCGGGCGCCTACGGCGAGTGTGGAGAACTTGGAAGAAACACGCAAGTTTGTTATGCCTGTAGCAACTAAGAAGAAGATAATGGACCAAAAATTCCAAAACACTTCACTAGTTTCTTGGGGAAAAAAACTTCAGTAACACCGTTCTATATGCTTTGACCATCGACTAACAAATAATTTCCATTTTTGGTGATTATCATTTTTTCCCCTGAACTCGTTACTGTTTTCTGTGATTCTCTTTTGGGACCAAATGGGATTGCGTTGAAGACGAGCTGATTGGGAGAACTGAGGATAGAGAAAAAGCATTTGTTGTCTTTTTTTAATATTTATGTACGTATCAATCACGTGGTATGTTTTCCTCTCCATTTTGGAGCCTAAACCAGCATTCCAAAAATCAATCGGAACTGTCCATTTCCTTCCCATCTTAGCCGTCCATGTCACTTTGTCATCCAATTTTGTAACCAAACCTTGTACAAAGAGCATTATTGTAATGCCTTTTCATCTAATTTTTGTTGTAAGAAGCTTATGGGTTCTCTCATTTTCGACTTTGTGTCTCCTCTCATTCTTCTTCTTCATGAACATTGTGAAGGGTTGGGTTTGTGGAGTTTTCATATTGTACAGACTGGTACAATGTTATTCCGAACCCAAATAATCGATTCCTAATGTTAATGTTCATATGTAGATCTTTAGTGTTCTGGGAAATTTTTTAGTTCGAGTTGTTATATCAATTTTTTTAAAACTCATTTTCAACCACATATATTTCAATAAAATAATTTTACACATAAATTGAAAACTTTTTCTTATATTTTTAACCACACATTTTCCAAAAATCACTATTCAAAAATACATTTTTTTCCCTAAGATGAGACTCAAACAAGGGCTTAATGTTTTGAAGAATAAAATGATATGTAAAGTGCTACTTAATGTATCATATTGGTGTGAGGCGTTATGTTCAATTTGGAGCATTGTGGTCCGTTTAGCTATTTTATAATCTTTATCTTTTCCTGCAGAATGTGTCTTTTGCTACATAGGTTTGCAAATAGTAAATTTCCCTAAAAAATTAGCCCTTGTTTGATTTGGATTTTTAGTAAATTTTGATAAAAGAGGATAAATCACTCATTAAAAAGTTGATAAAAATTATGGATTCTACGAAATATGTGATTGAAAATGAATTAATTAATAATAATTTTTAAGAAATAGGGGCCAAAGCCTTAATATTCTCCATATTTATTGTACTCACTCTCCGCTATATGAATGAAAGTATGAAACAAATCCATGAAAATGAACAATAATCTTGCACATAAGCTGATAAGAACATTTTCCAATGCTCGTTGAAGTTTTACTATTTATGGCATTTCGATGACATTTGATGGCAAACAAGAATCCAAAAGTGCATAACAAATACTAAAAATCATTGGAACAAATCTTATCTCCTTAAGGCCTATATATACACACCACTTTAGAACATTCACAAAACCAACAAAGGCCAAAGAATTTCAATACATATATAATATTTTAGAGCTTCCTACTCCAATACAAGAAGAATGAAGTGTGTTATTGTATCAGTTGTTGCAATTCTTGCTGTCATTCAATTGTTGGTGCAGCCTGGACAGGCCATCACTTGCGGTCAAGTGGACGCGGCTTTGGCACCGTGCATTCCCTATCTTACTGGAGGTGGTGAGCCATCCGGCGCCTGCTGTGGTGGGGTGAAAGCCATCCAAGGGATGGCTCAAACCACCGCTGACAAGAGGGCTTGCTGCACCTGTGTTAAGGCGGCTGCCAATCGCTATGCAAACTTGAAGGATGACGCGGCTCAGGCTCTGCCTATGAAGTGTGGTGTCTCAATGGACATTCCTGTCTCCCGAAGTGTCAACTGTGAAATGTCAGTTCTTCCATTTTATATTCTTTAGTTATGGCCATATCGTGTATGATGCCTTCGTTACAATTGCATCAGTTACGTAATCAGGGGCGGAGCTAGGATTCTAGAGTTGTGGGGGCAAAATTGAAATCTATTTAGAAATTTTTTGAAAATCTTGGATTTAAAATTTATTGTGAGGGCAGGGGACCCCACTGTAAATCCGCCCCTGACTGTAACCCTATAAATAGAGTTTTGCACATCTCATTTTACAGTTCGTGACAGTGAAAAATCTGCTAATCTTGTGTCATGTGTTTTTCTTGACAGCATCAACTAAGATGGACAGGCGCAAGAAGACATGATCATGTCACGTAAGGAGGGAATAATTGAATAATAGTGCTCATTTGTTAGTTACTGAATAGTAGTTGGAATTATCCTACCTGTAATACAATATGAAACACAATATAAGAATTCATGAAGCCTTCTTCATTCTACAAGATGAGAAAAAAGTCGAAAACAAATTTATCATGTATCAAATTTCCAATCTCAAAAAGGAAAAAATATAATTTCACTGGCTCAAGAGGTGCTTTATCATCTAGTGGCAAGAATAGAGAAATGTATGATATGTTAAAATGTTCAAGTAACTCAACATGGAAAACTGATGAGAACCAATCCATAGCTATTAGAGTATGGCAACACACCATCTCACGTGCAGACCAAGTTATTTTTTTCTGTTACAATTTTCATAAATGGGTTGTGACAAAATTTAAACCCAGAAGCCTCAATTTGACTGTTGGGTTTTTTCATACCCAATAAATTCGAAATTATGATGTTAACATGAGATATTATGTTTCATAGGTCTAGGCCAATTAATGAAATAAGTCCAACAATCAAGTCCATGAGCTCCACCCATTCCAATTGTATTCCCTCTTGGATGGCTTGAATCTTGGTTGGTTTAAATCTCTTATAGGTCCAACTTAAAGCATAACCCTAGACTACTTATAAGGCTATAACCCTAGCCACTTTCTAGTGTGAATTGAAGAGAACTCGGCCACCCCCTTTGAAGTGTGAAAAATGGCCTGTTGGTGTCCAAAACCAGTTGATTACTTTGTATAATTTGTGGTCCATTCATAGCCTACATTTGTGGTGTTTTCTTCTTGCCTTTGTCACTACAAATCATCACCGTTTCTTATCCTTTGTGGGTAAGATTGAATAGCAATCGAGGTGAATATATATTAGTTGTGGATAGGAGCCGGTTGGTTTAGTTGTTGGTAAAGAAAGATACGTTGGATTGAGTCCAAAAAACACGGATTTAAAGATCCTTGGAGCGAGCTTCCGCAACATTGACCATCGATCAACAATGTAAAAATAAGGATTCCCCGAGTTCATGATCGACTCTAACCCAGTATTAAAACTTAGGCCTCTTTAATACTCTTGTATTGATGATTCCAGTCAACTACCGGACTTGATTTAGTAAAGGTTTCAAATGTTTGCAGTGGTGAAAATTGGGAACTTTCCCAAGTATAAAGAAATTCGGGTGTCCACCAGTCTCATACAAATGCTTCAGATGAAGAATCACACTGTCCAAAACCAATACAACGCAAAAGGTAGATGTCTCGAAACGCATTTCGCAAGTCTTAAGATTGACTGAAGGTAAAAGCCCTGATGAAAACTATGAGACAAATGTCAAAAAACAAATTGTTTCAATGAAATCAAGCGTCAATAATTGATATACTAAGTACTAAACACAGGAGCTGAAGTCTTAAATCCTAATCCAGAAGTACATAACCTATGTAGATAATGCAGAACCATCAAACTGTGGCAGAACTTGTGCATCCAGTTTTAGAATGGAAGATCATACTTAAAGGAATCAATTCAATTATATGAAGTACGACTATTTGTGCTTGGATCAGAAGTGCCAGACTCAAATGAATGGACCTCCTTTAGTGAATGGATGTACAAATAAGGCCTTTAACTTGTTTACTCAAAATTTTTATCAATGCATAAAATGTACAGTGTAGCTCAAGGAGGTGGCAAGAACTGACCTCTCCCAAAAAGACTATTAACAAACTTAAATACCTTAACCAGTCCAAAGGACTGAGATTTTGAAACTTCATTACTCTTGCTAACTAGATTTCGAACACTAATACTGGTCATCCAGGCCCACGGACAGATCAAAAAACAGGGGGCTGAGGTGGCATCACCTTGGCCCTTGATCTGAATTTCAGGTGGCATCACCTCAGCCCCCTATTTTTTGATCTGTCCCTGAGTCTGGATCAGTAGCAGGCCTCGATTTCGAAAGGCACATTATATTGAAGTGAATAATTATGTCGTCAATCAAAATTCTAAAACGAAGACAATAAATCACAAGATACCATTTGATTGCTATACAATTTTCTCACTCGACTGCGATAAGCCTGGCCCACTCTTGGGGTTAAAGAAAAGATATAAATAAATGGGAAGTATGCATTATTTAACACTTGAAATATGAGAGGTTTGTATAATTTTTGCAAAGTCTTAAGGTACTCTAAAATTATCGGAAACCTCGTGGGGGTCTATATAATTTACCCAAAACAATCTTGCTCCCTGTATATCAAGGCTTATATAATGATTTATACAATGTCACATGACACTTTATCATTGATCGGTTTAAAATACAATCAATTTTTTCGTCCAATCATTTCCCTCCAATCCATCTACTGCTTCTAGACAATTTCTTCTAGCAAAGTAGATTAATTCTTATTCAAAATTCTAATAATTTTAAGTTGGTATTATAGCTTTACACCATTTTGTAATTTAAATGAATTTTCAAGAATACGTAAAGTTTTTTTCTATTTATTTTTGTAAGAGAAAAATTTAGGAAGACAAGACAAATATAAATATTTTAATAAAATATACATAGTCTAGTTATTAGTAATATAATTGAATTTACTGAAAATTAATGCATAGAAAAAAAAATGGATTAAAGATTAATAGAAATTAATATTTTGAAGAATAAAATGGTACGTTAACTGCTACGTAATGAAACATATTGGTGTGATGTGTTGTGTAGAACTAGGAGTACTGTGGTCTGTTTAGCTATTTTATAATCTTTATCTTTTACTACTAAATGCCATTTTTGTTATACAACAAGATACATGTAAAATGTAAATTTACAAAATTGAATTGCAAATTGTAAATTTCCCTAAAAAATTTAGCTCATGTTTGATTCAGATAAGAAATAGATTTTTATAAAAATTAGTAAAGTATAATTGAAAAGTTGATAAAAGTTCTATAGATCACATGTGTGGTTGAAAATGAGTTTTAAAAAATAAGGGCCAAACAGGGCTTAATTTTCTCAACATCTCTACGTTAGCTATACGACTGAAAGTATGAAACAAATCCATGAAGATGAACAATAATCTTACACATAAAAGTAGAGCGTAGCTGTAGGCTGATAAGAACTCTTTCCAATGCTCATCGAAGTTTTACTAATTAGGGCATGTTGATGACATTTGATGGCAAACAAGAATCCAAAAATGCATAACAAATACTAAAAATCCTTGGAACCAAATTCTTATCTCCTTGAACTGACATCAATGCCTATATATACACCACTTTAGAACGCTCACAAAACCATCAAAGACCAAAGAATTTCAATACATATATAATATTTTAGAGCTTCCTACTCCAATACAAGAAGAATGAAGTGTGTTATTGTATCAGTTGTTGCAATTCTTGCTGTCATTCAATTGGTGGTGCAGCCTGGACAGGCCATCACTTGCGGCTTTGGCACCGTGCATTCCCTATCTTACTGGAGGCGGTGAGCCATCCAGCGCCTGCTGTGGTGGGGTGAAAGCCGTCCAAGGGATGGCTCAAACCACTGCTGACAAGAGGGCTTGCTGCACCTGTGTTAAGGTGGCTGCCAATCGCTATGCAAACTTGAAGGACGGCGCGGCTCAGGCTCTGCCTATGAAGTGTGGTGTCTCAATGGACATTCCTGTCTCCCGAAGTGTCAACTGTGAAATGTGAGTTCTTCCATTTTATTTTCTTTAGTTATGGCCATATCGTGTGTGATGCCTTCGTTACAATTGCATCAGTTATGTAATCAGGGGCGGAGCTAGGATTCTAGAGTTGTGGGGGCAAAATTGAAATCTATTTAGAAATTTTTTGAAAATCTTGGATTTAAAATTTATTGTGAGGGCAGGGGACCCCACTGTAAATCCGCCCCTGACTGTAACCCTATAAATAGAGTTTTGCACATCTCATTTTACAGTTCGTGACAGTGAAAAATCTGCTAATCTTGTGTCATGTGTTTTTCTTGACAGCATCAACTAAGAAGGACCGGGGCAAGAAGACATGATCATGTCACGTAAGGAGGGAAATATTGAATAATAGTACTAATTTGGTAGTTACTGAATAAGAGTTTGAAGTATCCTACTTGTAATACAATATGAACTACAATATAAGAATTCATCAAGCCTTCTTAAATCTGCAAGCTTTAGTGATGAGAAAAAACAAATATATCGTGAATCAAGTTTCCAATCTTGAAAAGGAAAAATTTATGATCAAGGAATTCTGATACACTAAACTGGCTCAAGATGTGCTTTACCGTCCTGTGGCAAGAGTAGGGAAATGTATGATATGTTAAAAGGTTCAAGTTACTCAACATGGAAAACTGATGAGAACCAATCCCTAGCTATTAGGTAGTGGCAACACACCGTCTCACGTGCAGACTAAGTTCCTTTTTTTTATACAATTTTCATAAATAGGTTGTGACAAAATTTAAACCAGGAAGCCTCAAACTGACCATCAATCAACAATGTACAATAAAGATTCCAAATCAGAGCAGACCGATAAGATAGAACCATCGCAGAGTAAAATGAACCGGCATGTCAAGTTCTTGATCGGCTCTAACCCAGTATTAAAACTTAGGACTCTTTAATTCTCTGGTATTGATGATTCCAATCAACTACTGTAGTTGTTTAATAAAGTTTGGAAATGTTTATAGAGGTGAAAAACTGGAAACTTCTCCAAGTATAAAGAAATTTAGTTGTCCACAAGTCTCGCACAAATGCCTACGGATGAAGAAAGTATGTTCAAAACCAATACAACGCAAAAGACAGATGTCTTGAAATGCATTTCTCGAGTCTAAAGAATGATTGTACGTAAAAGTCCTGATCAAACCATGAGACAAATTTCGCTAAAAATAATAATAATAATAAAATCGTCAGCAATTGATCTACTAAGTCCAAATCACAGGAGCTGAATTCTTAAATCCTAATCCAGAACTACATAATAAATGTAGATAATATTCGGACAGAAGAATAGTTGCAGAACCATCAAACCATGGCAGACAGAACTTGTGCATCCAGTTTTAGGCATCCAATGGAAGATCATTTAGGCATCCGAAATGGATACCATATGCTCAGAATGGAAGAAATCAATTCAAATATACGAAGTATGGGCCATTTGCAACTTGGATCAGCGGTGTCAAACTCGAGTGAAAGACCTTCAAGTGAATGGATGCACAAATAAGGCCATAAATTTGTTTCCTTAACAAAATATTTTGGGGTCCATTCCCTTTACTTTTGCTTTGTCTCCTGTAGTAGAAGAGCTTTTCGAAAAAGCTATCTTAATTTTTATTGAAAACGAATTTTTAAAAAGATTCCCATTTTGAAAGTGATTTTAGAAGAAGTCACATTTGACCACCTTCATATAAAAGCTCTTCTAACTAAAAGAAACCCAATCATAAAATTACCAAATGGATTCAAAAACAACTTTTGGATATCAAAAGCTTCTTTTAAATTTTCAAAAGTCATGTCAAATGGGCCAAATAAAACTATTACACAAGTGTAAAAAAATTTGACGTCGATTTCTTCGTCTGTAAATAGAATCGCAAGCAGCTTTTCAAAACGACTTGATCAATAGCGTAAAATATGATTATTTACCTCTTCTTACAGTCAATAGAAATTTTCTAAGCAGTTCTTGTAGAGGATTTTTGTTGAAAAATATCAATTATTATGTGTTAGCAGTGCTCTATACTTGTTTGTCGTGATAAACAAAGCTTGAGGTTTTTCAATGTATATCATATTCGTTAACTTTCTGTTTTCTATGATTATCTACTTTTTTCTAAGAAAGAGGCCACATGTATGGGTAGGGCGAGTGGGAATTTTTTGGCAATATTTTAATTATATGAGTCCACCCCATGTGTCTGATCTGGAGAGGTTCTAAAAAGACCTTCTATACAGAACTACATTTTTCCAAATTTTTGTACGAGTTTGGTCCTTTTTAAGTTTATGCCTCAACTTACGAGAACTTCCATATTGATCTCTAGACCTCCATAATCAACCGAAACTAGTCCATCTCAATTTCCATGAGTGCGCTTTAAACGTTGAAAAACTTGTAAATTTTCTACGATTGCGCTCTTAATTCTTCTAATCAATCCCATGCAATCCAATATTGCATCGAACCAACTCCAAATTAGCTTAGAAACCTACATTTTTGCTCCAAATGCATTCAAGTCCAGATTTTACCGACA
The DNA here is from genome assembly GCF_002742605.1 of Olea europaea var. sylvestris. Lineage (NCBI taxonomy): Eukaryota > Viridiplantae > Streptophyta > Magnoliopsida > Lamiales > Oleaceae > Olea > Olea europaea. The sequence goes on from NC_036239.1 coordinate 5,646,308, forward strand.
ATAATCATATTTACACAAAATTAAGTAAAAATCACTCAATTAGCAATTAGTTATCTAATTTAATAGTACAGAAACACGCTTATCAGAAGTCATTCACTACAATTAGCTAAATTCACTTATACAAAATTCAATTATGATTAAAGAAATTCATGGGTTCTATGTGCAATGAGTGCAAAATTACAGAAAGAAAACCAATTGAATTATATATGAAGCACCCTTAATCCAATGCGAATAATCAACAACATTATGGATATAAGAAAATGGTTGCATTAATTAGAAAGAACTTAATTCCTACAAGAATTTAAGGAGTTGGGAATTTTTTTCTTCTAGTTGTAGGCATTTCTAAAAGAGTAATGCTATGCAACCAAACTGAAGTTGACAACCCCAATCTAGATGACATTAGATGATATGCTAAATGGAAAGTAGAATTAAATGACTTATTTAATTTTACTTATCATTTAATGTCACATTAACAATATCTAGATTGGGATTACAACCGCAGTGGGACTAAATAACATTACTCTTTCTGCATCAATCATTTTCACATTTATTCGTATGCCTACATTAGGGAAGAGATGACCCTTAGCTTTTGGTCTTCACTTATATTCAACTAGTGCAAATTCTTAATACCATGTTTTAGTGCATAAGATATCCTCGCAACAAATTGTAATACTAATTGTGGTTTCATGTTCTTCATGTAAAGGGTTTTCAACTGACATCACAAAACTAGAATTTTTCCCTGCAAGTCAAAGGTATGGATAGTAGAGTACAGTACAAGCTAAGGCTGTCATTTTTCGGGCTTTACATGACCAAGTTGAAAGGAGAAGGGTGCCGCTGTCTTCAGAAGCAATCATATTTTGTTGCAATGCCATGGGCCAGAATAAATGGAAAGCTGCCTGACCAATTCTATTGATCTCTTAATCTACTTCTCTTCAACCTATGAGATCTCGACTCCTGCACATTTTTTTAAGACATACAACAAAGAATTCTTCAGTTACATAAGCAGGATATCTACTGGTGTGATACTAGTTCCATTTACACTGTGGCTCTTAAGATACTATGGATTGTTTGGTAAGACAAGCTATACTGAACAAGAAGAAAAAGAAACTAAAAATCTTGTGTACTCTATGTCGTGTGACAACCATACCCTATATTTCTCTACTTTCCTGGTAACCTGTGCCTCCATGTCCGTATATTTATTTCACCATATAAAGGAATGTCCTAGTTGAGTAGAGATTTGCTGTCCAATTTTGCTGTTCATCCAATTAATTCATGACACATCATCAATTTAGTGGGTTAGTGTAGTGAAGTTAATGAGGATAAATTTGAGATAACATGTTAATTATTAATGACACGTCAAAAACTAATTGGATGGACAGCAAATGTCGACTCATACTAGTTAGATAATCAACTCTCATTTGCAGTAGTATAGATCCTGTGGCTTTACAGCATGGTATTGCTCCTCTGATTGACCAGGGGGCTAAGAAAAGGACAAAAGGAACACAACAATGAAGCAATTCCATATCATCCCAGTTCATGACATTTGAAAGCACAATCCATGACATTTGAAAGCACAATCGAAAGTGTTTCATTTTACCTCTTTTGCTGGCTTCAGTCTTCTTGATAATCCATCACTCCACCGTGTTCAGAAAAGATCTCTTTGTGCCCTCGGTGCTACATGTCGGCCTGCTTACAGTTCGTAACTTCTGCCACAATGTAAGTAAGATGCATTGGCCAACATAACCAGAGCTCGAATATATACTTATTTAGCATCTTTATTTTGAAATGAAAACTACTAATAAATTACAAACAAGAAAATTAACACACAAAATTAACCAGTAAAACCTTGCTCACTTGCACTCAGAATACCAACAGACTCGCAAACTTTACAGTGTTATAACTAGCACTGGCCAAAATGATATATTCTAGACTGGCTAAGCAGAGATGGGAAGTATATGGTTCAATTGAAGAAAATCAATATTATATGAGATCTATAATGATCAGCTTACTGAAATTTCTATAACCAGATTGAGAAGTACCAGGTTACCAATTCAGAACATAAGTCCAACCTTTATAACACACTTTCTACCACCTCTCGTTCCACAATAAAGAGTTTGGCTATGAACAAGGAACTTATCCAATAAGTAGCCTTTAAATAAGTGCTTTCATTATTTAATAGCATTTGATGAAATGTAAGAACTGATAATTTGGAGTGCATACTTTGACAACAAGAATGACACTCCACCTAGAGTACCAATCATTGGAGAAAAAGTATGTTTCAACTGACCTTGTGGGAAAGTGTCTTTTTCACATCTTCCACCCTTTCTTCTACATCTTTTCGGTGCTTCCTGTCCACTTCACTCATAGTATCTGCCCATTTGAGCTTCTCTCGAATTGAGATAAGAAGATTGTCTGATATGGACAGCCTAGGGCATAAAATAAAATAAAAAATAAAGGATTTCATATTTTCAATAATTGGCATACACCCAATAAGAAAGAAGAAAACAAAAGAACAAACTACAGAAAAATGGAAAACCATAACAGGCACTCTGCCACGTACTGGTTTTGAGACAGCAAGTAATTAAAATACAAAAGAAATGCAGCTTCTAACTCACAAATTTATTTAAAAACCTCAAATCCGTATTGCACTAATATTTTTTCATGAATATTCAAGGTTTTGATTATTCAAAACACAATATAACCCCAGCCAGCGGAGAGAAAGGTTTCAAGACACTATGAAATATACAACATAATATGCATAACGTGAGTAAACCTTTTGACTTCACAGCGATACATTTACCCGTGTGCATAAGAGTGTCATAACAGGTGACAGACAAGCTCAAACTTTTAGGCAAGAGATTAAATTATTTAAACACCCAGAATGTTTCCTAAAAACATAATCCACTCTTCAAAGAGCTATAAAATTTAGAAAAATACAGCTTGCTGGATAAACAACAGAAAAAAATAATAATAAAATAAAAAAAATGAAGAAGAAAAGAACTCTTCAAAAACAACGCAATATGTTAGTGGAGAGATCAACATATTAAGCCTGAAATGCTAAGACACAAAACAAGAAATTTACACAAGATATTGAAACATTAACATGCAATAACGACAGTGTTACCAATTAGCCAGTGTCTGTATCATACTTCCCAATTGTCCTGGTCTAAGATCCCTCCCCGCAGCAAAATGCACCTAGAAGCACATTAACAATTAGATTAGCTACCAATTAGCAGAACCATATGAAGGTAAAACCCACGACAATTAAATCAAGACCTCAAAGCATCTCTGCAATTGATCCAGCTTCCCTCTGACAATCCCCTGTCGAACAAAATCAGCATATTTATCATAACAATTTCTTCACTTGAATTCTCCATCAACTTTATTACAGTAAAAGGTGTGGCACAAAAACTCTGCCAAACGTGGGAAAAAAGCTTTGACATAATATAAAATATAGCAAATTATTTGAAAAAGATTTGATATGCAAAACATCCAAGTAAACCATGTTCAAGCCTTAAGGATTGTTATATATGTTAATCACCATTAATTAAATAATTGACATTAATTAGGATTATTTTCACAGATAGCATCAAAACATGCTGAACCGTCATTAGGCTTTAAACTTCATCTTGATCACACTAGCTTAATTGTCCGGGTGGAACCTAAATGACAAAAAACTAGCATTAATCATCGATAAAGATGTACCGAATGATGGTTAAAATTATACACAAAATAAGTTAATTTACTGCAGTTTTCGATAAAGGTTGAAATATATTTCAATCATAATCATAATAGAATAATTTTCATAAAGTAGACTTAGCTACTGGGTGACATAATTGAGTTTGAAGTCTAACACGCTGTCCAATTCTCAATTTCAGGAACAATTTTTTGGAGAGAGAAAATTAAAAAAGGTAAATTGTTAATTGTATAGCTACTTTAGTATTACCATTTCAAAAATAACTTTGATAAAACGTGCTATTAACTACAAGCACCCATTTCGTACGCATGGTAAAATAATGTAAGTCTATAATATATTTTGAACAGAAATACTCATCACAGCACAGTCTGAATCTTTATCATCATAATTTCTTCACTTGAAGTTATCCATCAACTTTATGCTTACACCAATAGACCATTTATTGATAGTGATTGGTAGCAGAAACAAATTAAGAGATCAAAAGAAGTCAAGATGGAATATTCATACTAAAGCAGAAACTTACTACATACATTATTTGATATACTACAAGTTCCTTCTTATGAGGAGAGTGGAAGTAATTATGAAGGGGTTGGTCTGCAAGATAAAAGCAGAAACTTACCAAACACATGCAATCATTGATGAGAAAATCTTCTAACTCACGAACATTCGAAATATCCAACTCCTTCATCAATGCATCATAGGGCAATACCTGGGCATAGCACAAAAAATGCTCTAAAGATCGAAGCAATTTTTTTGAAGTAGGAAAGTGAATGTGGAAACAATAAAATAACAAAGTTTGAACATTAAATGACAAAAAAGGTTAAATAAACCTATTTATACCCCAAAAAAAAAAAAAAAAAAGGCCTACGTGCTAATTAAAGCTTTCCCTTCAGTGTCTCCTGGAAACTCTCTCTATATGCACAATCCTTTCTTACAATGTGCTATTAATGTTGGGCTTGACAACCAACTTCCATTAAGAGATGACTGAGATGAAAACCAATAAAGACCAAATACCAAGAAAAATTCCATATGGCAGGCAGGACAACAGTTGATCATGGAGAAATTTAATATGCAAACTAATACAAAACGATTCAGTATGATTTTCGAGATCCACAAAGATGTTTCATTATTTCACAGATATTTTCGAATTTCAATTTACACATTGACCCCGAATTTTTGTATTCAAATGTGTAATCAACTTGCACTCATGAGAGCATAACATAAGTGTAGACCATGATCAAACAAGTGGTAAGTCAAAACACGCAAACTGGTTTGGGTCAATTTCTTAAAAAACAAACCATTCAACATTTCTAGGTAAGAGACCTTGTTCGTCTCCGCCAGAGTAAGCACAGTCAGTTTCTTCAACTTCAGGATTTGATCAGGAACTAATGGAGGCAGACGGCTAGCAATACCTGCATCACAACATAAATTATAAAGCTCATCATGGAGAGCATCCAACATGAGCCGAAAAGCTCAATCTATGATTATTATAGGAAGAACTTAATATATGTAAATGCTCAGCATTACTTTGATAATCAAATCCCCAGACACATAATAACAAACAACCAAATCCTCATAAAGTTATAGAAATATTTCACAAGCTTTCATTTTGAGGTTTATCCTATCATAAAGCATGAAACAAAAACTGAAAGATAAGCTCTAAACCCAGGAAAAAGATATATCTCTAATAATCATTCGGTCTCTAGGATAAGATATCTGAACACCATGTGTCCCTAATTCACTTGCAGAAGCAACATGATAGGCCCCAAGGCACACAAATAGTTAGTTCAGGGAAATGGTAAGATGGGAATTCAAACCCCGTTTGATAAACATTATTTTCAAGCTCTTTTTTCATACTCATTTTCAACCACATATTCACACAATAAAAGATTTTGCACATAAACTCAAAACTTTTCCTACTTTTTAACCATGTATTCTCCTGAAAATCACTATTCAAAACTCTATTTTTCTTAAATAATGGTTGTCAAATAGAGGCTTATTAGAATGAATTGTATAGGCTTCTAACTATAGTAAGGGGAAGGTAGTTTCATTTTCAGGCAGGCAAAATTTGGGTGTCAAAATGGGAGAGAGTCGAGCCTCTATAATGCTCGACAACAATTTGTAATTCAATTTCGTCTAGAATTCAATAATACAGATTCAAGTTTCTATAGCAACATTAGGGAATTAAAAAGATATTTCCCAATCCTGCATAAACCGATATTTCAAAATCTCGAATCATTGTCTGGCTTCATAACTATTAAGATATTTCCCATATCATTTGCAAATTTTTTGAGGGCTTAATAGTCCCCCATTATGCAGAGGCCAAGATTTCAAATTAAAAGAAAAGATAAAATGATGACAGGTGTTAAATTACCTATAGGAGTAGTTCCTGTACATAGCATATTTTTGTAGACATGTCATAGGTTGTTAAGAAAAATTGTTAAGAACATTTATGTTTTTTGAAAAATGTCCTTTTGTAAGTATTTCAAGATACTCCCTCTTTTTTTTTTTTTGGGCAGAAAGGCACTTCACCAATCTGCTAGGGAGACAAATTCTACTCTACTTAGTACATATTTAATTTATAAAACCATACATCTTTGGTACTGAAAATTGATCGGGGCAGATTCATGGGCAAAGTCTTCCAAATAAGATATCATCCAAATGCAAGCATGTATCTGACAATAGGCAACAAGACGCAGAAGCATTAGCATTACATGTTATCATGATCTGGACTTCATTACACATAAATTACCACTATGATTAATTATGTCACAATCTAATATCCAGTGAAAAATGTTCCACAAGTGATGCCCATTATGAACCCCAACGCCAGACTGTACAGTTTCCTTTCTATGTATATACATCATGAATTGTCAACATATAACAATTATCAGCATAATAGAGCTTTTTCAAACTTATATAAAGAGATACGTCACTTGTTTAAACAAATTGAGATTTGGTTGCTAGGTAAGACCAGAAAATATATAATAATTAACTCTAATGATAACAAACAATATGAAATGAATGAATCAGGCAAATATGAAGCAACAATATATAACAAAGATAAAGTGATAGTTACAGAGATTAAGCTCTTACACTTATATTCACTCCATGTACCATGAGCAAACATACGAAGCAAATCCAGGAGAATAGCATTAGAAGTTCCTTCAAGCTGCACACGTCCGATAATTAATAGATACATTATCAAGAAAAGAAAAAATGATATTAGACACATTTTAGCAACAAGAAAGCTCTACTAACTAATAAGTTGAATATGATACCCGTCAAGGAGAACTAAATTTTGACTAAGCCATTGAATAAAATTGAGAATTCTCGAAACAGCCATTTTAAAAATTAAAGATTCCTCGCACGTCTCCATCAACTTCTCTTGTTTACTCTTTCTTCTTTATCTATTTTGACTTTTAACATAGTTCTCTCAGACATCCCATTGTAAAATAAGAAACAGGACCTCTATTTTAAACTGTTTTGAGCAAACAAAAGGAGTCTCTTCATGACCATTTTTCCTTATTTTATGATTCGGATTTGAAAACATGACTACACAGTTGAAAGTTATGAAATGTCAGAATTTGAGATTTTCTAGAATGATAACGACTTTAGACCTAACTATTCTTCACATTATTTATTTTTACAGCTTCAATAATCAGCCCAGTTCATCTCAGCACAAGAGAGTATTAACGATGAAGTGGGATAGGAAAGAAAATGAATAAAAAAATTTAGTTATAAGCCATATAATTGTGAATATTAGGGGACACCACACCATTATCATCAAATTTAGTTGTCCTCAAGTAGCATTTTGATGGAAACCCAACCATCTCTCCCAAAAGACCAGGCTTGAGGGTGATTGAATCCCACAACTATTAGACCCTAACAATATTCCACGGCTCCAAATTCGACGTCCACGGCAATTCAAACTTTTTTTTTAATAGGTCTCTCCGTGAATACAAACTCATATGGACATTATGCAATTTGTTGACATATTGTAGTCATTCAAGGAAATTAACTAAATTCATTTCATCACAAAACAATTACAAAGAGAAAATTAATGGAATAACATAAAAGGCACTTGGATCAGACAACAAAACAACATTGTAGAGATAAACATAAATAGCTGCATTAATTAAAATAACTCAATTACTAGGGAAAAAACCCTTCAGGGCAATTTCCAGCCAAAACTAGGTAGCATACTAGAGCTCAATCTTAACATTTTGTTTACATTTGTAACCATTTCTAAACCCATCCTTGTCAAATTCTTTTGTAGTGCCTCAATTCTGGAGGGAATGTCCTTCATCTTTCCATTAATCAAATATAACATTTCCATCATGTCACTTGTACTCATCCTACAGACTCTAAATACTGGTGGCCATCATTAGTGGATTAGAATACCCAGATCCTTCCTTTTGTTCTCTGTCTGCAGCTTGGATTCGTTCCAGTGACTTTTTTGAACCATTGATCGACAAACGATTCTTGGTTCTTGGATGTTTCGATTTGTTCCGTTTGGAGAAGTTTCTCACAATAATTTTTGACATGTTATTTCTATTCCCTAGCACTAGTATGCATAGATAATACTAGCCACGATTAATTTAAAACACTGGTTGGTAATGAACTGTTACAATAATTGCGATTTCATATTTTCCATATAGTGGTAGGTAGTGAGTTGTAATAATAATTGAACATTCACGTTTTTCCTATAATCATCCATTGCAATTTATTTGGATTTGCAATAATTTTAACTACCAAAATATCATATTGTATGAAAAGAACAGAAGTTATTAAGACTTAATCTATATCTTGGCATTTCAGGCAAGTCACTTGTGGTCCAGTTCCAGTGATCATAATTAAGAAGTGATGTTTTATTGTTCTGTTTCAAAATAAAAAATAAAAATAAAACATAAAAAGAGAATTGGATTTTTATAAATCCTACATAAAATAAGATGACTTTCCCACCATAATAGGAATGACTTGAATCCCACATCTAGAGGAATCAAAAAGCCTCACATTTTGTGCACCTATTTAAAAAGTCGCCTCTTCTTATTTTTCTCATTTTTTTTTTTTTTGCAAGATAGTCATGGACAATCTTGAGGTAAGATTTTGGGATCATTGGCAGTCCAACTCTGTATACATATTTTGTCAAGTATACTTTTTATTCCAACTTCTCAAAAACAACTGACGATGGGACTCGGGAGATTAAGACATGTAACTTCACATTATTCTTTCTCTAAATATTTTGCTTCTTGTCTTTTTATTTTTGTTTTCCTTTCTCTGGATATCATTTTTTAAGTCCATGCAAGTTAAGTTTAGTTTATTATTTCTTTCTTTTTATTTTAGACTTTTAGTTCTAGATGGGAATAATAGTTTTATTACGTAATCAATATATGTTAATTTATTATCTACTCTGTAGATCTCTTTTAAGTTTGAAGTTGCAAGTTAGACCTTAATTCTGTTGGAATGAAGTAAATATGAATTTTTTGATAGTTTAAGTTATATTTGTAAGTATAATTTTGTGTCTCTGTAAGTTCTCAAATCCACGACTACTCTGCAATTTTACTTTAATATTTTCGGGACTGATTGCCTGTAATTCAAATCAATTGGCTCACAAAATTAAGAGGCCGTCCAAAACTCGCTGCATCATTTTTGCCATATAAATTTATTGTTTACAAATTGAAATTGAGATCAATACTTTTAGATTATAAGAATTAGTATCAATCCAATTGAACAAGAACGTCCTAGGGCAATATTACGTCTTCAAATTATCCCTCCATTGCTAACATCTTTCCTCGTGAATCCATATATTAAAAATCACAAGTATGGAAATCAGTATAATAAGTTCGCCCACAAAAATCTGAAAACACTTGTTAGAAAACCTAACAGCAGAATTACAACCGGCATGGTAAAAACATTCATAAATGTTACAATCAGAAATTATAAACACGTTGAAATTGAATGTACATGAATATAATAACCTCAAGTACATTGGGAACCGATAGAATCTCGGAAAAAGCAAAGAGTGAGGGGTGAGAAGTGGCCTCAGCAACGACGTCTGCAAGGGCGGAGCCATTGAAATTTGACGCCTTCATCACAAAATAGTCTATGTACTCCGCTTGCTTTTGCTCAGTGTCCATTGATCGATTTCAATTTCAACCAAAAAATGTGTAGAAGTTTCAGTGTTTATATGTTTACCGAGGGATTAGCGAGCATTACAAATTGTAGGCTTACTAAAAGTGCAGTACAAATCAAATAGGCTTGAAGTCCAATTGGAGATTTCAGGATAAAAGTCCAAATAGAATTATCGATGAATGCAGTGGAAGCTCACGAAAATAGTAACATCATCGCTCAAACTTGTAAGACGCCCAGAATCTGAGCCAATGGAGTGCCTTACGATCGTCCAGAGCGATGATCTCGTTTTCGCTCAAACCTTCGAATCGTTCAGGATCTTAGCAAATATAAAATATTATGGTTATTCAGAATAGCAGTTATTGAAATAGTTATTGAGTAATTTTATCACATTCCACGATTCAAGGAGCCAGTTGAAGGCGGTTGAACGACAAAGAATAATGAGAGCAGTTAGAGACGGCAGTTCCACGACAAGTTAGGCCACCATAAAGAAAGTGGGTAGTTATAAAGCAATCAAGTAATTTTCAAGCGGTTTGTCACAAGAAAATCATCAAGAGAATATAAAAAGGAAGAGAAGACATAGAGAAAGAGGGCCCGAATCAAACACTTTTAAATAGAAAATATGTAATTTTAATTTTTTACCTTAAATTTATACACATCTTTTAGTACTCGTATGCTTGCGCTCTTTGGACGCATTCTGTTTATTTCCAATTGTAAATCATCGCCAATAAAACACCATTTTTTGGGACTTTGTCTCGAGAGGTTTGTTCCTTACACAATCGTCTGATCTCTTTTTAATTGTTAGCGACTACCCGCGCGAAACAATTTGGCACGTCCGGTGGGACCTTGGTGTTTGGTGTTGAGGATACAAAAAGCGAAACAATATGCCTCATAAATCTGATAAGGAAGCAGCAAGTCAGGGAGTAGTCTAGTATGTGATCGAGCGATATGAGGAGCAGCAAAACTCTCAACGAACAGAGGGACAGAGTCAGAGCAGTCACAGTCGTTACGAACCAATGACAGAGTTGAGTTCTCGAACCATGCGTGCATTGCTTGGAAAACTCACAGGATATCGTTGAACAAGTAAATCTACGAAATGTTCATAATATGAAAAGATTTACCCAGAATGGGAATGCGCATTATGACAATATGGCCAAACAACTGAATACATTAAATGAAATAATGAATAAATTAGTAGGCCAAATTTGGCAGCCAGTTGTACCTATTGCAAGTCACTTTCAAGTTAGGACAATTGTAGGACATAATTCCCCAGTCCTAAGTCCAAATCAAGGAATAGAACCACCTTTTGGTCCGTCTACTTCAAACCAGGGGATGGTGTAATGTCAAATCAGAATATTGGTAATCGTACATCTAACTTGGGGTGTAACCTAAATGTAAGAGACAATGTCCTAAATAATGGACAGAATACCCCACGTGTTAATGATGGAATAAAGATTCAGTCTAATGGTAACAATGATTCAAATCATGGCAACTTTGTTGCCAACCAAGGACCAAACATCATACCTCAAGGAAATTAACCGATCAACCAACCTGTAGGAATTCCATATGACCCCAACGTCATGTTGAGAAATCAAATTATGGAAATAGTACAGGATCAAATGGTTTTTTGGGATACGTCCTGTCATTAGGCCGACTTATATAAAACCATATCCTGATGGGTAGATCGAGCATATCCATGGCCTAGAGGGTATAAAGTGCCAGAATTCTCATTATTTACCGGTTTAAGAGAGATGTCTACTCTAAAACACATAGGGTGATTCACACTACAAAGTGGTGAAGTAACCAACTACCATAAAATGAGGTTGTTCCCTAGTTCATTAACGGGAGTAGCTTTCTCCTGGTTCATCAATTTGTCAGCGAACTCTATTCAAACATGGCAATAATTGGAGCAATTGTTCCATACTCAATTTTATAAGACTGAGTCTGAAGTTACTTTGGCCGATGGCCGATTTGGCAAATCTACGTCAAATGCCAAACGAATGGGCAGAAGGTTTCCTTCAAAGATTCAAGACAGTAAGAAGTAAATGTTTTGTACCTTTTCCCGAAAAAGAGTTTGTCAAAATCGCTCAAAGTTGTCTAAACTTTGATTTGAAAAAGAAATTTCAAGATAGGAAATTTCCTGATCTTTTCCAATTGAGTGCAAACGTGATTAGGTATGAACGATTAATAAGAAAAGAAGAACAAATAAAAAATTCTAGTAAGGGGACTTATTATAGAGACCCAAATTTTGATAATCATATCATTAATGACGAGTATTATGATCAAATCGAAATGTGTTTGGCCGAATTAATCAAAGGAGACGCATATACTTGTCCTATAATGGTTAAGCCTAGATCGTCGGGCAAGGATGAGCCTGTAAAAGATGAAAACAAAAAGACTAGAACGTTCTCGTTCGATATTACTAAAGCTGGCCTTATATTTGATAAACTATATAAGGATAAGCAGATAAAGTTGAGCGATAAATATAAGTTGCCAAGTCCTGAACAAATCAAGGGTAAAAAATATTGTAAGTGACATAATGCATGGTCACATTTGACTAACAACTATTTGGTTTTTCGCCATGTGTTACAAGACGCCATTGAATTAGGACGAATTACGTTCGAGGATAAGAAGAAGATGACAGTGGATGAAAACCCTTTTCCACAACCACTTGGGGTGAACATGGTGACTACTGGTTTCAAAAACAAGTTGCCAAAATTCAAGTTGGTTATAAACGACGGAAAGGAGCACCCTGGTCCACACCCCAGTGTCTTTGAACGTATCAAAGGGAAGGAGCCTATCCTAAAAAGGATGAAGACGTCCTGTGTGCAAGATGTAAAGGAGAAGTGGGTACAAATACAGAAAAACAGGAATATGGCAGCATCACCATCGCCCTAGTTTTTTCCCAAACGCTCAGCCTGTTAGAGGGTGATGTACATCATTCTATAGGGGACCGCCTTTTGAGAGGCAGTTCAGGTCAATAAATAATAGGAGAACATTCAGGCCGCAACCTCGCCAACCAAATGTATGGCATTCGTTCCAATATAATGCAGGAAGGGTGATGCCCTTCAACAGATGACTAGAATCCAACAAAGGCATTTTCAACGGAATTATGGACGAATGATGAGGCAACAACAGGGAGTGTCACGTCCTAAGGCGCCTAAACTACTAGAGGTAGCCAATCAAAATGTTCTCGAAGACAGTAAAAAGACTAGTATAGGTGAATCGATGGAAGAATTGCCAAAGAGTTCTTCTAGGAGATCGAAGTTTGAGCGAGACAGAAGGGACGAAGAAGATCCAGATCAGCCCCTTCGGTACGTTACCTCCTATCATGGCTAATAACTATTTACTAGCCAATGAATTCAAAAACAAAGAGAAAGAAGAAAAAGAAAGGGAGGATAACGAAGAAGAAGCATGTGTGTTCGAATGTGAAGAAGGTCAAACTTCTAGAGGGGCCTACAATGATGAAGAGGATGATGGTATGACGGACATCGAAGAGGAAATTAATCTAGAAGCAGAAAGAAGAAAGAGAGGAGTATCGCGCCATACCCTGTTGAAGCAACTACATAGAGAAGGTGTTCGTGAAATGGATTTGCTGGGAGAACCATCTGGGCGTTCTTTCGATTATTATGTGTTGTATGGGACACCCAAGAGAAAAATGAGAGTACTTCGCTCTGAAAAGTATGGGTCACCTCCAAGAATATTGCATCCTCCCACAGGTTGGGTAACCGAAGAAGAAGCATTAGAAAATAATAAATAGGAAATTCAGGAAGCGGAAGCTCAGTGCGACATACTGCATGTTGACTTATCACAAAAGGATAATTCAACAGAGAACAAGTAGGAAGTGAAAATAGAAGCTGTCGAAAAGGTTATTTTTAAGAGATCAGCCATGAAGTTAACTAAACACTTGAGGCCATTGTACGTTAAGGCTTTAGTTAACGGTATACCTGTGGTGAAAGTACTTATTGATAATGGAGCAGCTCTAAATATCATTCCATCTAGGATGATGAGGAAATTTGCAAAGACAGAAAGTGATATGATTCCAATAGAAGTCATCCTTACAAGTTTCAATGGAGGAGCAACTTCAACTAAAGGGGTTATGCCATTGGACATAACTGTAGGGACAACTACTAGGACCACAGTCTTCTTCGTAATAGATGGTCCTACTAGTTACAATGTGTTATTAGGAAGGGATTGGATACACGGAATTCGCTGCATACCTTCATCGCTCCATCAATGCCTGGTTTTCTGGAATGACAAGGGTGAAGCAGAAGTGGTGCAGGCAGATCATAGACCTTTTGTTGTAGAAGCAAACTCAGTGGAAAGGTTCATGTACGAAGGAAATTACGGACCTGTCAGAGTAGTCCAAGATGGAGAAGAAACTCAAATTGTTGCACAAAGCGAAGTGTCGTTTCTGTAGATGCACTCACTGAAATGTTCAGTCAAATGAGGCCAAACATAGTGGCCCTAGAAGAGCCAGTAATTGGCAAAAAAGTAATCAAGGAATTTTAAATGAGTTGTAAGCAACAAAGGCAAATGGCCGACGTTCAGACCTTCAAAGTCAAATTAATGGCTTTCAATAAAGAATGTAAAGACAAGACGAAAGAAGAAGCAGCCTTAAAAGCATTGGGAGACAAATTAACAGTATTCGAGTTGGAACAAAGTATTGGCTGAGAAGTCAATAAGATGGATTGTTTAGAAGAAGAAGTACCTATAAGGGAAATGGACGATGAAGTAATGAGGATCACCAAGTCTGGATACGCTCAAGCACAAGACCCTCTGATTAAAGTGAATATTGGTAATGAAGGGGAAGATCGCCTAACATTTGTCAGCCAGATGCTCGATCAAAAGGTTAGTGATAAATTAATCGCTTTATTAAAGGAGTATAAGGATTATTTTGCTTGGGAATATGAACATATGCCTGGTTTAGATAGAGATTTGGTGGAACATAGATTGCCAACCAAGCCAAATTTTAAACCTCATAAGCAACCTCCTAGGCGTTTTGCTCCTAATGTACTTCCTGAGATTAAGAAAGAAATAGAGCGATTATTAAAAGCAGGCTTTGTTAGAACATCCAGATATGTCGAGTGGTTGTCCAATATCGTGCCAATACTAAAAAAGAATGGTAAATTAAGGGTGTGCATAGACTTTAAGAACCTAAACATAGCCACACCCGAAGATGAATATCCAATGCCTACGGTAGATTCTTTAGTAGATTCGACTGCCGGACACGTAATATATTCCTTCATGGATGGGTATTCTGAATACAATCAAATTTATATAGTTGAGGAAGATATACACAAAACTGCCTTTAGATGCCCTGGATCTCTAGGATGTTTTGAATGGGTAGTTATGCCTTTCGGCCTGAAAAATATAGGAGCGACTTATCAAAGGGAAATGAACTTGATTTTTCATGATATGATAGGCAAATTTGTTGAGGTGTATATAGATGATATAGTGGTCAAATCCATTAAAGAAGAGGATCATTTTGAACAACTGAGATGTTCATTTGAGCGAATGAACCAATATAAACTAAAATTGAATCCCTTGAAATGTGCATTTGGTGTTAATGCAGGAAACTTCCCTGGTTTCTTAGTACACAAAAGGGGGATTGAACTTGATAAAAATAAAGCGAAGACCATTTTAGAGGCCAAACCACCTAACAATAAAAAAGAATTGCAAAGGTTTCTAGGCCAAGTAAATTTTTTAAAACGCTTTATTTCTAACTGTGTAAAGCGAACTAAAATTTTTTCGCCGCTTTTAAAGCTAAAAAATAGGACGAATTCGTTTGGAAAGAAGAGCATCAAAAGGCTTTTGAAAGCCTAAAGACATATTTATCATGTCCACGAGTGTTGGTGTCACCAATTCAAGAACGGCCAATGAAAGTGTATATATCGGCTGAATAATAATCAATAGCTGGAATGGTCGCGCAAGAAGACTAATTTGGTGAAGAAAGGGCGATTTACTACTTGAATAGACAGTTAACAAAATGTGAATGTAATTACTCTGCCATTGAAAAATTATATCTTGCATTGTATTTCGCATGTATAAAATTAAGGGTTTATTTATGGTCCGTAACTGTTTATTTAATTTCTAGAGTAAATTTGGTTAAGTATATGTTCTATCTCCCTATTTTACACCAAAGGGTAGGCCTTTGGACTTTAGCGTTATCAGAATCCGAAATATAATACATACCCCAAAAGGCAATCAAAAATCAGGTTTTGGCTAATTTTCTGGCCGATCATCCATACCTTGACATGCCTAAAGAAATTGAATTGGAAATCGATTCATTCGAATTAAAACTTGGGGTTTTATATTTCGATAGGTCAAAGCCTCTAAAGATACAGGAGTAGGAGTAGTATTGATAAAGCCTTTAGGAATTTGTTACAAGTTCGCATTCACTTTGGATAGGACGTGCACTAACAATCAAGTCGAATATGAAGTCTTAATCGTGGGCTTAGAATTAATGATAGATATGGAGATAAAGAATGTAATTGTTAAAGGCGATTCTCACTTGGTAATTCACTAATTGATCGGTGATTTTAAGTGCCAAAGTGATTCCATTATAAGTCAATATGAAATGGCCCAAGAATTGTTGGAAGAATTCGATCAAGGAGAGTTTCAATGTGTTAATAGGATATATAATGACATAGCAAATGAGTTGGCCCAGATGGCCTCAAGGTATTCAAGGGCTTTAAATTGGAAATCTACTTGTGAATATGGAGTAATATTGCCCACAGTCCAAAGAAGGGCGAGAAGGATTGAAATTCATTGCATACAAGATGGAGATGCAATAGATTGGAGGACAGAGATTAAAAAGTTCGTTAAAGAACCTAATAAAGGAGGTAGTAGAAAAATGAAGTTGTGTTTGTTAAACTATACATTGATAGATGAAGAGTTGTTTAAGAAATGCTCTAATGGTATATTACTAAAATGTGTAAGTTTGCAAAAAGCCAGAATAATCATGGCTAAAGTGCATGAAGGGATATGTGGAGCTCATCAAGCTGGCCAAAAGATGAAATGGTTAATTATTAGAAGTGAATATTTTTGGCCCAAGATGGGAGAATCATGTGTTCAATATGCGAAGAGTTGTCTTGCATGCCAAAAATATGGTCTAATACAAAGGGTGCCAGCAAGATAGATGGCACACATTATCAAACCCTGGCCGTTCAAGGGTTGGGCGATAGACCTGATAGGGAAGATTTATCCCCCATCGTCCAAACAACATACATTTGTTATAGTTACAACTGATTTTTTTACTGAGTGGGTAGAAGCGATACCTTTAAAGGAGATCACCCAAAAGAGTGTCATAGAATTTATCCGTGATCATATTATTTATAGATTTGGGATTCCACAAACTTTGATGATAGACCACGGAACTTTTTTGAATGGAGATCAAGTAAAGAAATTCTTGAGGGAGTTTGGAGTTAAGTTAGTAAACTCCACACCATATTACGCTCAATCCAACGGACAGGTAGAATCTTCTAGTGAGATTCTAAAAAATATCATAAGGAAAATGATAGATGAAAATGTCAGAAATTGGCACGAATATCTAAACAAAGTCTTATGGGCTTATAGGACATCGCCTCAGTCAAGTACCAAAGTTACTCCTTTCCAACTTACTTATGTACAGGAAGTCATTTTGCCTATGGAAATCAATGTGCAATCAATCAAAGTGTGTTTGCAACATAAGTTAAGTGATGGTGAGTATACCGAATCACTAGTTCAAAACTTATTGGAGTTGGACGTCCTAGATAGATTGCAAGTTCAAAAACAAAGGATGGCTAAATTTTATAATAAAAAAGTTATAGTCCAGTCATTTAACCTAGGCGAATTGGTTTGGAAAACAATATTCCCTTTGGATAGCAAGGATCCAAAGTATGGCAAGTGGTCACCCAATTGTAAAGGGCCATATAAAGTAAATAGTGTGTTGCCTAATGGAGCCTATCATTTAGAAGAGCACATGAGGTTCATTAATGACAAATATTTAAAAAAATATGTTCCTTCCTTCTGGGAAAGTGAACAAATAAAAGCGTAATCAATATAATTACGTTGAACGATTGTAGATAAATAAGGCAAGAACGAAAGACGTTCAAATAAATTCCTTTGTTATCAAATATTCATTACAAATTATGAGATACAAAATACTAAATACTCTATGAGCTACAATTGGGAGCAAACTAATTTCTCGGTCGATCGCCAAATAAGAGGGTGAACCGGCCTTGATCGTCATCCTAATCGCACTGCTGCAAAGGCAGGCAGAGAGGCCGAGAAGCACTCTCAACAAGCAAAGAGGAAGAAAAACACCCTCAAATTGCCTGCCTAATCGCATTGCTGCAATAACGGACAAGGAGACTTAGAATCACTCTCAGCAAGCGAAGTGACTTGAAAGGCATCCTCAAAAATCGTCTTCCATCATTGAACTCCTTATAAAGAGCATGGAGATGATGGAAAGACCTTTGCTGGTCAACGAATATTTCTTATATCTCCCATACCAAAGGTGACATCAAGACAGATAGCAAAATGGGCGGATAAAATGATCCATTTTTATAGAAGACGAAAAATTTGGATCAATTGTTGAGATGCCAAACGATGGCAGCAAATTAGTTTTTGAAGAAAAGAATGGAAATGAAAATAATAAGTGCGAAATACACATGCATTTTTGCATTTATAGAGGTGTGAAGGTGAAAAGATAGAATATGAACGGTCACATTCGTGCCTAATAACTGAAATCAAATGGCCCAAAGTCTTGGAAAAAGAGACGGGAATACTAAGAAAGAATGTACATGAATCTTAGTATAAAACAATTAAATACTTGGGGGATTGACGATTAAGGACAACGTCAATTAATACGCAAGTAGACAAAATAGTCGTTCATTAATGACGATAGCTGCTGTTACATTTAAAATTAGCAATGGCAATTAGTGCGAAATTACAAAAGGAAAGTTAAGGCATTGGATGTCTTAATTACAATTCACCCCAAGCCGAACGTATTCTTTCTCTAAATTTTCCCCAATCTTCCCTCTGTTGAGAAGAAGCGACATTTAATTCAGTTACAAAATCGTCATCAACCTCCAGCTTTTTATACTGCTCAACCAAAGACTTGGTTCGTTCAATTTCTTGGGAAGCATTACGCTTTTTAGCAGTCATTCTCGCCCTACAGTTGTTCATCTTTGATTGAAACTCCTTCATCTCTGCAGCCAAGCTTATCATCAAAGAGTCTTCGATCATAACGTCAAAAGAGATTTCTTTCAATTCATCCTCGACTTTGTTAATCTCTAGAAGCAAAGACTCTCTTTCAGATGCAGCACAAAGATATTGAGTACTCCTGGCCTTCAGTTAAACATTTTTAGCTAGCAAGGAGAGGATGTCAGAGTGGACAACCTTTAATGTCGCTTTAAAGTCGGCAGAAACATTGAGCGACGGAAGTGTAAGTGCTTGCGCCAATTTCGCACTCAATAGCTCAAACTTATCCTTACGTTTAGTAGCACTAGCCTGGCCGATATCCATGTCCATAAAAGACACATACTCAAGTACCGACTGCTTGAGAGACTTCATATTTTCCTCTGAAAAAGCAGAAGATGAAGCAGAAGGATGACTGGTTGAAGTAGGGCGAGACGTATTGACTTGTCCCTAGGAAGTGAACAAGTCCTGGATGGAACGCACAATGTCATCAGCACCCTGCAAAGAAAAATGCCAATATTGAAAACTTTCACTACAATAAACGAAGCGAAAATGAAAGTGAAGCAAAAGGTTACCTCATCAGCAATCTTGGAAAGTTCAGGCATATCACTAGTTGGCACCACCACCTGTGGGGACTTCCCCTTATCTGGGCGAGAAGACTCTGCCACAACGGGCAAGCCCGTGGGAGCCTCTGCATAATTCAAAAAGCAACGAATCAGAAACCAGTATCACAAGCAAAGGTAAAACATCAAAATATGTATTATCTTCTGGTTCGACATTTGGGGGGTCGGTGCCCTGGGAAGAAGGTGGCCTTTCTACTGGTTGTGATGAAGATTTCGGGACTAAGGGTTTCTCTTTAAGCATAGTCCCTTCATCAGTTGATTTGGACGAATCAGCTTCAGCAGAAGATGATGAAGCAGGAGTTACCAAAACTAAAGCCTTCGAAAGAAAGGCTGAACTTTTTTGAGAAATTCAGGTAAACCATTAGTACATAGAAAAGTATGTTTGTGAATAAACAAATTCAATTATCTTTCTCCTAAGGATGAGAGGAGCGTCATCATCATCATCATTATCATCCCGCAAAATGGGAGATGCTGAAACTGGCCGTTTGCGACTTAAGGTGCATTTAGCTGCAGTAGCCTTGGCAGGTGGAGAAGCAGATAGATGGATAAAATGTTTAGCGCGAGCAGGGGAGGAAGGATTCCTAATGGACACAGGGGTGACCAAAATAGGAGAAGTAGAGGAAGTGTCTGGCTGATCCAATAAATGGAAGGCACGATTAGCATCAGTTGCAAACAATCTGCATTTTACTGATGGCCAGAGCTGTTCAAAAAGAGGATGGACGGCACAGCTAGAATTGAAAGGGGCTAATGAAAATTTGCTCGTCAAAAGAATGTTGCGAGCATCTACAGCTTGTGCTTCTGCCTTATTAATAGTGTGAAAACGATCTGTCAAATTTTTGGAGTAGCAAGGAGGAACAGGCCAAGTTTAGCTAAAACCAGGTTGGCGAGCAAAAAATTGGGGAGTATATATTTCTACCCCGGCCTTGGCAGTGGTTCCAGTTAAAATATCATGGAACAATTCCCTCCCAATAAAAAATTGAACCCAAACAAGTAGAGAGGCGCTCGCACTGTCCAGGGTGGATGGAGGTTGCACATAATCTGGAGTCAAGTGAGCAAGAAAAGGAAAGAAGGAAGGAATCGAATTTAAGGTATAAAAGAATGAAAAAAATGTCCCTACTGGACATATTTACAGGGTTCAATGGGTCAATGGCTAGCCCATAGCAGCTAGCAGAACAAAGGGAAATGGATGGAGTACCAAGTGGTGGAAAGTATGCTCTCAACCACAGTTGAGTGAACTAAAGGGGCCCACTGCCAGTGGGAGATGCATGATTCTTCAGTTGAGATTGAAGGGAAGCCATGCCTCTATAAAGGGCAGCTAAAAAGAAGGAACATAAGCTCAAAGGTCTACCATGCACCAATTCATGCGCTATGGGTAAGTAGCTCATAGAAGGTTTCATACTTGGCACGCAGAGAATATATTTACATAGCCAAATTTGAAGAAATGCCACACGCTCAGTATGGGAAGGTTCAGTACTTGAATGATAATAAAAGTCTTGTATGCTTGAATAGGACTCAGTAAGTTTCTTGTCAAATTTCGAGCCAACACTGGAAATCAAGATATCAGGAAAGATGGTATCGCCCAAAGGCGAAAGATTTACTAGGGCTCCAACGTCCCTTAAAGTAATAGACATGGGACCTAGAGGGAAAACGAAGGTATTATATTCAGAAGACCAAAAACTCAAAGCAATTGAAAAAAGCACTGGGTCGAAAATTGGGGGTTGAAGAGCGATTTCTAATAAGTCTAAAATCCTAGCACGATAAAAAATCGCCTTAGTAGGGCCATGATTCATAAGACTTGCATATCATCTACGAAAAATAACATTAGCTTTGGGCCGAGTGCGAATACTATTTTCACGAATCGACCTCAATGGCAGAGAGTTCAGGAACGGAGGGTCTTGAGTGCAAGGGAACAGCTGGCCCACCGCCACTTGTCCAACGGCTTCGGCATTATTGAATGATGGACCCAGATAGAATTCATTGAGGTCAGCATTGGCTTGCGCAAGGAAGTTTGGATTTACATACGGCCTAATAAGGATTTTCTGGAAATCTTCGAAACTAAAAAAATCATCAGATTGAGTTTGTGAAGTCGCCATTGGGTACAAAGTATAATTTTGTTAAGATTTGCATGAGAAACGTAGCAGAGAAGCAAGAAGATGAACAGTAAAATAGCGAGGAGAAAGCGCGAAATATAGAGACGTGGTTTAGTGGTGCGATGAAATGACGTGTCTTTTGGGTTTATAAAGGTTTGTAACGTTGCACCTTTTCAGGCTATAGAAGGAAATAATTATTGAAATTCTTGAGAATTTCAAATGTTGCTGGAAAATACAAAGTGAATATGGTAAAGATTAATAATTGGTATTAATTCTGCCATATTTGGGGGTAATTGTTGACACACTAAAAGTGCAGCCCAAATCAAATAACCCAAAGAGTGAAGCCCAATTGGGGAGTCCAGGATAAAGGTCCAAACAGGATTATTGATGAATGCAATGGAAGCCCACGAACACGGTAACATCATCGCCTAAGCTTGCAAGACGCCCAAAATCTGAGTGAATGGAGTACCTTACGGTCGCCCAGAGCGATGACCCCGTTCTCGCCCAAGCCTTCAAATCGCCCAGGATCTTAGCAAACATAAAATATTATGGTTATCCAGAATAACGGTTATTGAAACAGTTATTGAGTAATCTTATCACATTCCACGATTCAAGGAGCCCAGTTGAAGGCGGTTGAACGACAAAGAGTAATAACAGCAGTTAGAGACGATAGTTCCACGACAAGTTAGCCACCATAAAGAAAGTGGGTAGTTATAAAGTAATCAAGCAGTTTTCAAGCGGTCTATCGCGAGGAAACATCAAGGGAATATAAAAAGGAAGAGATGACATAGAGAAGGGACGGGAATCAAATACTCTCAAATACAGAATATGTAATTTTAATTTCTTAACTTAAATTTAAACACTTCTTTTAGTACTCGTGTACTTGCACCCCTTGGAGGCATTCTGTTTATTTCCAATTGTAAATCATCGCCAACAAAACACCACCTTTTGGGACTTTGTCTCAAGAGCTCTGTTCCTTACACAATCGTCTGATCCCTTTTTTAATTGTTAGCAACTACCCGCGCAAAACACAAATACAGAGTATTAGATGGTTACTTTTAGGGTTTAAAATTTTCGAGGATTCGTTTGCCTAATTTTGAATACTTTCAGAAGGTCGTGCTCCGAAAATCTCCTGCGGTTTCGTGATTCGTCCACATGTTTGGCTGTACTTAATTTAGCCCCTAATTGGTACCGCACCAAAGAGGGGCTTAGTAAGTGCTTTTAACATTTTTTCGTTCTCTCTTTTTTTTTTTCTTTTTTAAAGCAAGAAAAAAGTAGTTTATCATTTTCAGTATTTGGAAATAAAAAGTTATTTTAAAGTACTTTACTGTTTTAAGTTTTTCTTTGAATCCTTTTTTTAAAATTTATTTTTTAAATAATTCATTTTCAATCACATATTCTCTCAATAAATAATTTTGTATATAATTTTTTTTTTTTTTTAACTTTCAACTTCATATTCCAAAAAAATAATTTTTATGTCCATTCTTGAAAATGGAACTCAGACTGGGGCTAAATCTTGGCCATACATTAATAAATCAATGTTACAAAGGTGTTGGGCTCAAATAGTTTGCTGCTTCAAATGCTCAACGTAAGCATCGTTTAAGTTTTCCAGTTTTGCTCTTCGTTCATTGTTAACCTGAAATGATGTAACTATTGAAGAATTAATGGTAGTAATATACATACTAAATTATTGAACTGGTCCAAGTAAAAATTAGCTCACTCCTATCCCAATTTGTAAAAGCTACTCATTAGAATTTTCCACACTGAAATATTTTCATTGGACATCAATGACACAAAGTTCATTAGTCTTTCAAACGTGTCGCATAAATACCAATCAATACAATGCATTGACACAACTTCTAATTATGACGAAGTTCTAGACAATGTTTGATTTTTCGTTTATCACGTCAACTTGACGAAGTCCTTGTTTATTTGTGTTGGAGAAGAAATTTATTTATTATTTTTTTTATTTTTATTTTCATTTTGCTTGTGTAGCAAATTAGCAATAGTATCAAGTTCTTTTCAAAATGAGACTGTGCACTATTAGGTATTTATAGTTGGAATCTCAATATATGTACATCAAAATTTACATAATTTATTACGTAATATCAAATGATACTTTATCATTTTTCAGTTTAAAACACAATCAACTTTTTCATCCAATCAATCTTTTCTCATCACATCATATTATGTAATCGATTATATTTATTTTTTTACCTACAAATAGCAAAATACTTATACTTGTATGCTACAACAACTGTTCTTGTGTGGGACAAAATTTTTCTTGATCAAATATTGCAGGTATTCTTACACAATGATGCAAAAGTTTCATTTTTTCGGACCAAGAAAAGAAAAAGGGAAAATATACTAGAAACAATACTCTTATTCCTTTGGTAGAAAGCAGTTGGAAAGTTTAGGCTTGACCCAAGGAAAAGGTCTTGCAGTGCAAGAGTGTTATCGCCTGATCATTACTGCCAGATAAATTATTAGTTTGGAAGTAGATGGCAATAAATATAGTCGTTTAGCTTATGTTAATTGTGATGTTATAAATGAATGAAGGCTGCTGGGGTAGGTTTTATATAAATTTAGTTTGGAAGTAGATGGCAATAAATATAGTCGTTTAGCTTATGTTAATTGAGATGTTATAAATGAATTAAGGCTGCTGAGGTAGGCTTTATAGAAATTTAGTTTCAAGTGCTGGCTTGGGATCAATCTAATGTCTTAGTTTGGATAAGATATATATGTTTGCATTTACATGCATTATCTAATTTCCCCTTCAAATCTTTTGTCATATTTGGAGATTCAAAGGGCATGCTCAAATATTGCACTCAACTTCTAAAGTCTCTTCAACGTTGATTCTTTACTGACTTTCAAGTATGCCTTTTGCTGTTCTTATTGTTGGAATTTAGTGGTGTTAGTGAATGAAACCGGATGTAATTTAAATACCGATTTTGAGCATACCGTATATGGTATATACCGTATTTGCATCTTACCGTATATGCAGCCTACCGTAATTGTATTTGATCGTATTTGCACATATTGTCTTTACCCATTTAGATACTTATTTTCATATATCGATTTTTTTCACTTACAAATACCGAAATTGTAGAACACCGTATACGCACTTACCCAACCGAATGTCAGTAAAAAATTTTGAGATTTTTATTTTTAATATAAACAGAAAATAAACTCTAAAGTATATGAAACACAAAAAGAATATAAATGCATATGAATCTGGAAGTCGAATAAGTAAAATAAAAATTCGAGAAATAAATAAATAAGAAATAAATTTTCAACCCAAGGTCTATGTGACAATTTCCTTAAAATAGATACGTCTCCTCACCGTAAGTGTTTAAGATTTAATCCGAGTGTCTATTTCCCAAAATACAACGATAAAATCAGTAAAATCTGAGCATTGCAGAAACTATTCCGGTGAACTTAGTTAATATTTGAACAATATCACCACCAAGACGAATGCAGACAGAACAATAATATGCAGTATATTTTCATGTATGTAGACTGTGTTTTCGTGTGTTTTCTAGTGTATCTAAATTGCTGAAAAATGAGTCTTAATATAAGAAAAATCCGCCATTAACTCTATGGCAATAAGTATTGGAGTCACTTCAGTTTCTGCTGGAGTTTTAGAAACTCAAAAGTCAGTTGAAAAAGTTGCAAAATATGGACACTCCAAACAGGCTGATTTTTGCTCTATTCGGTCCGACATTTGTATACGTAGGTCGCTCTCACACACAAATTCAAGATCCAAAGACTATTTCAATCCGTGATTTGCATCTCTCTTGCGTATGCATGTGAAGAGAACCTCTATGTTACACATGATTATATACTTCCAAAGTGTAGCGATATATAAAATGGTTCATGCTTTTTTCATTTTCTTACTTGGGACAAGTCCTATTTTCCAACATGAATCATTCTCCAATGGTCAACTTTGAGCTCCAATTTCTCATTCACCCGGACTTCATTTTTGGCAAGTAAACATATAGTTTTGATGTTCTCACGGAAGAGAATACGGATCGACTTTGATCTTCCAAATTGGACCAACGGGTCCCACCGAAAATTAAGTCAAAAATGAGTTATTTACTCATTTTTTTCAACACTTATCTTTATATTGGGAAGCTTAACTTATCTATAGATTTTCTTTCGAGCAGTTGGAGTTGTTTCGTGCATTTGTAGGGTGCCATAGGATGCAGGCAAGTCTAATGTGTTTTTTCTGCTGTGACTGAAAAACACAAGAATTAAAGGAATAGAGATGATATGACTTCTTTAAATCTATTTCATCCAACCTATTTGAGGTTTGATCCATTAGGCTTTTAGCATATAATGACAGACTGGATGGTGGTGTTCACAAGCATGCCCACAACTTCATGAGGACAATGCACCGAGTGAAATTACAAATGTTAGGATATTGTGCTTTGAATAGGTTATTGGGGTAGAGTACCGAAATAGATTATTAATAAACGGTTTTAGCCTTATCATCGCGTTTATTCTCCAATTTTTTGAGCTCTGTATAGTGCACATGAATACCAGTCGAATTATTGATTGCCTCAGTGCCCAAAAATCGAAGTGGATGACAAAATGACCTATGCACCCCTTTAACATTGCATTCATTTTTCATTAGAAGGTCATTTTGGTGTATTGTGATAAATATTTAGGCCTGTTTGAGCTGCATTATTTGGAAAAAATATGTTGTTAAACAATGATTTGACATCATTTCAATCATACTTTCTTCAATAAAATAATAAACGTAAATTCAAAATTTTCCTTATTTTTTAACCACACATTCTCCTCTCAAACACACAATTATTACGAGAGGAAGTGTGTCCGGCATGTGCCAATCAGCCATGGCGATCTCAGCTACCAAATAGGAATTGGGAATTTAGCCATAGCTATGTTTCCACAATGTTAATGATTTGTTTGGACGTATTTATGCCCGTGTTATTTGACTAGGATAGGGAGGCACTTTCTTCTTAGCTGGCTGTTTGGCAAAGACAACGTGGTAGGGACCCTCAGAGCACAAAAATGTCTTTTCGTTGGCCTTTGTTGGATTTTAGCGTGTTGGGGTGCGGGCGTGGGGGGGACTTTGTATGGTTGATCCCTGTCATCTCTTTTGTTACCTATCCCTTTGCTTTGCCCTTTCGTTACTACTTGTTCTGAATTGGACTTTCATTTTCCACTGTGACTTGCAGTGCGAATTCAAGATTTTGAGTCAGCACGAACGATCGTTGATTGTCAACCGTCAACCGCAATAAAGTATTAAGAGCCCGTCTGATATTCGCTTTTTAGCAAAAAATACATTTTGAAATAGTGATTTCATGGAGAACGTGAGGTTAAAAATAAGGATAAAGTTTTGAATTTACGGATTATTTTATTGAAAAATGTATAGTTAAAAATAAGATAGTGATTTCATGGGAACTTTGTATGGTTGATCCCTTTCCTCTCTTTTGTTACCTATCCCTTTGTTTTGCCCTTTCGTTACTACTTGTTCTGAATTGGATGTTCATTTTCCATTGTGACCTGCAGTGCGAATCCAAGATTTGGAGTCAGTACGGACGATCGTTAATTGTCAACCATCAATCGCAATAAAGTATTAAGAGCTCATTTGATGTTCGCTTTTTAGCAAAAAATACATTTTGAAATAGTGATTTTATGGAGAACGTGAGGTTAAAAATAAGAACAAAGTTTTGAATTTGCGGATTATTTTATTGAAGAATGTATAGTTAAAAATAAGATAACTAAAAATGTATTTTGAAAAAAAATAAAAATAAAATAAGACCTAAAATTTAAATATAACAATTATTTTATTCATACTGAACATATATAATTCTATTATAAGAATAAACTCTATATTCACCAAATGACATTGTTGCCAAGTTTCGTATAATTTAAAGGAAGAGCATGATTTTGAATCTTTATAATTTTATTAAACCCAATAAATGTAATATATATTATTTTGTTGAATTAAGTGCCAAAAGCAATGGATGTCAGAGTGGTCAGGCTTTCAATGATTAGAATAGGAGCTCATGGTTCGAATCTCATCCAACTCTTTCCTATTGCATTAATTTTGGTAGAAATTGTAAAACTAAAAAATTTGCACAATAAATTGGTTATGAAGAGATTCGAAGCTGAGACTTGCCAAACACAAATGTAAGCTCTAACAATATCAACCAAAAGAAGAGTTTGAAAGAAGAAAGAATTATTAGTAATATAAACTATGATCTTAATCTATTGTCAGCCAAAAAAAAAAAAATGCTTCCGACCCTAACTCGCCACTATCTAGATCCACCACTAGTGACCTGCACTTGAATTTCTGTGTTGAAAGTACATTTATAAGCAAGGAAGGTTTTAGCCACACTATTATACAACCATATTTGCTTGTTCAGTGAAGTCGGTTGTAAAATGTGATGGAATTTGATTTAAAGATTACAAGATTTAGAATTATAAAACATGAAAAGTGACTGTGTCAACTTCGACCAAATATTCGAACTTGATCCGATAACTAGATTATAAATATATATAGACTAGCTTGTTCTACTCGTCAAGTAGATCGTTGTAATATATTTAAAATCTTAAAATCAATTCCGAATGAATAAGAAATTACAGTCCAAAATTAAAAAGAAAAGAGGAAAAAATGGTCTCACTCGCCTAAGCGCTTGAGCAATAGGCGGACGAAAAATTTCTGTAGAAAATGTCACTGGCATTCGAATGAGAGGCTAGCGATAGATGCTCCCTTTCATGAAGGTTGCTGAGTTTAGAGTAAGTTACTTCACTCACAACCTTCCCTCTTCTATAAATAGAACTCATTGGACGTCTACTGCATCCCATATGTTATTTTACATTGAGCATTCTATCAAAAACTCTCCAAAAATCATTTTCTTGTAGAGAAAAGAATTTCGTTCGAGTTCGATGTTGCTTGTAGTTTGAAGTGCTTTTACCACAAGTTGTGTCCGTCGTATCTTGGGAGATAGGTGCCGTAATCCGTTAGAACCATTTCGGGGCAATTTTGTCTTTAAAAAAAAAAGTATTAATCACTTGCATCAGATTTCTCTTCATTCAATTTCTTTTCATCTACTTTCTTTCTTTTATCTTAGTTTACATACAGTTTAATTACGCTCATTCGAATTCAACTTAAAATATTTTTTTGTCCTTTAAACAACCACCATTTCTCTATAGAATATCACCAACAAAATGTAGGAACAACATTAAAGACGGAAATGAAAACACAAAAACTTGATTAATATTGTGTGTGAGACGTGCACTGTATGTGTTGTAATCCACAGTTACGACAAATAGCAGAAACCGGGTAATATTCTTAACTTTCATACTCGATCTTAATTAAGTAAAAAGAAAGACGATTTTTAGAGTGAAGGGGACTGTGCCTTTCGCAAAAAAAAAATAGTTGCACGTGTTATGGATGCTCAAAAATGAATTATTTGAGGTGGGCCTTTATGTTCTTTTCGAATTAGAAGAAAAATAAAAAAATGGTGATAGTTCTATCATTTCCTATTGACAGCAGCCTCTGTCATATCTTCTTTCTCAATTATTTTTCTACCAAGTCTAGGTTCTGTTACAGATATGAAGTTTGCAGATTGAGTTTACTCCTTAGAGTCAAAAGTAGTTCTGGGTTTTGGACTTCTTATTCTGAACTGTTTTTGAGTGGAAGAAATAGGTTAATGAAATTATTTTTCCTGAAAATTTGGTGTTTATTTACATTTTCTAGTCTGTCTATTTTGTTGTTCATCCAATTAATTCTTAATATGGCATCAGTAATTAACATATTATTTCAAATTTACCCTCATTAACTTCACCACTAATCAAATAAATTAATGATGTGTCAAGAATTAATTGAATGGATAGCAAAATTGGACGGCAAATTTCCAATCGTGGAGTGGTACTCGCAGTACTTAGCTGCCGGTGAATTAAAAGTTGAATTGTGTTGCAAGGTACATGTTTGATCAATAGTTTTTAAATACAATGTAAGCTAAACCGTCATTGGTGAATAAATAACCCGTAATATTCTGTGTCGTCGGGTAAGACGAGGATTGAATATTTCTTCTCTTATTCTGGTTTATCTTCTTCTATGCTTCCATTTATCGTAATCAATGACCTAATTCAAAGGCAATAAGTACATGAAAGAAGGACACAAGAAAGGGTAAAGGGTTATTAGTGTGATGTGAAAAGTGGGGTCGAATAAGACTGTAGGAGACAAAAGTCGGTGGAAAGTACCACCATTTTCAACCCTTCATTTTCCCATCTCCTCTCTTGCTTATATTTCCATTGTTCTAAAAGATTCCACTCAGAAAGGGCGATATGGGAAAATTGCAAGGATCATTTGTCCTTTTGTTTAAAAAAATAAATTAAATTAAGAATATTTGGAAATGCCTAATATTAGTTATATTAAGTGGGGCAAACCACTTGCTACACTAGCGAGCGAGCAACGAATTATTCATGTGAGCCGATGCCTATTCAGTCGTGTGAGCCGATGCCTGGTCAATTAGGTGAGCAAACTCACTCGTCACTATCTGAGATTGTCCTCGACTGGCCATGCAGACGGCGATGATGGCACTTTGCATGATGCAAAGGCACCATCCATTCTAATTTTTATTAATTTATTTTATTTTATTTTTTATTTTTTGCTTAGGTCGAATTCAAAGTTTTATAAACAGGGATGGAGTAAACCAAATTTATCTATTTTTTGCATTATCTCAATCTCTTAATAATCTCAATTTTTAGCAATATAATTTTACAACTATTATAATCGTTCATTTGTTTCCAAATATTTCTTCAACTACGACATTCTATTAGTTGTGTCCATTCTTAAATTTTCATTAAAAAAAAAAAAAAGAAAAAAAAAGAAAAAAAAGAGAAAACACACTAATTTTCAATTATACTAATTTCAAGAACCTTGATGATGATATTAACCAATTTTTCTGTAGTTTCAATATTTTCGTCTATGATTTTTCTCCTATCATCCAGATAAAAAAAAATGTTGATGTTATTGAAACAATAACCATTGAGCCTGATGACAAGTAGGAAGAAGCAGTTTCTATGATGAGACGGAGAATAAAAACACTCGTGAGTCTACTTACGAATGTTGGAAACACTTGAAGAAAAACAAGATGAGTGAAAATGGAGAGCGTATTTGAAAAATATATTGTAATGGCTGTTGAAAGGATTTGGAATTCAAAATTGGTGCAGTTCAATACAATGGCATTGCGAAGTTGTCATGCTCGTGTTGTGGTTGTTGACATTAGGCAGATCAACTTCATTTTGGTTCAAGCAAAGATGAACCTTCTGGAGGTTTTCTTGCAAACGAGGTTTATAAGCAGAAACAATGTGTTGACATATAAAAATTCAGCCCAAATCGAACGGCCCAAGGAACGAAACCCAATTGGAGGATCCCCAAATCAGATAACCCAAAAAACGAAGCCCAATCAGACAATTCAGGATGAAGGCCCAAATAGGGAGGCCCATGAACGCGGTAATACCATCGTCCAAACTTGCAAGTCCCCCAGGATCTAAGCGAATGGAATGCCATGCAGTCGCCCAAAACTGCTACTCTATTCTCGCCCAAACCTTCAAGTCGCCCAAGGTCTTAGCAAATATGAAGTGTTATGGTTATCAAGAAGCACAGTTATTAAAGCAGTTGTTAAGCAGCCCTATCACGTTCCACGATTCAAGGAATTCAATTGAAGACGGTTGAACGACAAAGAGTAATGGCAGCAATTAGAAAAGGCAGTTCCATGACAAGTTGGCCATTACGAGGAAAGTGGGCAGTTATAGAACGATCAAGCAGTTTTTAGGCGGTTGATCACAAAGAGATCATCCAGTGAGTATAAAAGGAAGAAAAGACATAGAACAAAGACCCCGAATCAAAAACTCTCGAACAGAGAACATGTAACTTTAAATTTCTTAGTTTAGATTTAAACACTTCTTTCAGTAATTCGTGTGCTTGCGCCTCTTGGAGGCATTCTGTTTTTACTTTCCGATTGTAAAGTCATCGCCAATAAAGAACGCCCTTTTTTGGGACTTTGTCTCAAGAGGTTTGTCCCTTACACAATCGTCTGATCCCTTTTTAATTGTTAGCGACGAACCCGCGCGAAACAATTTGACACGCCCAGTGGGACAGTGGTGTTTGGTGTTGAAAATACAAAAGGTGAAACAATATGCCTCAGAGACCCGATAAGGAAGCAGCAAGTCAGGGAGGAGTCCAGTCTGTGATTGAGCGATATGAGGAGCAGCATGCCTCTCCAGGAACAGATGGATAGAATCAGAGTAGTAACAGTCGTTACGAACCAATGACAGAGTTAAGTTCTCGAATTATGCATGCACTACTTGGAGAACTCACACAAGATGTCGTTGAATCGGTAAATCTTCGAAATATTCATAATATGGAAAGATTTACCCAAAATGGGAATGCACGGTATGACAACATGGCCAAACAACTAAACACTTTGAACGAAATAATGAATAAGTTAGTAGGCCAAATATGTCAACCGGTTCTGCCTCTTGCAAACCACTTTCAAATTAGGACAATTGTGGGACATAATCCCTCAGTCCTAAATCCGAATCAAGGGATAGAACCTCCTTCTGGTCCCTCTACTTCAAACCAAGGGGGTGGTGTAGTGCCAAATCAGAACAATGGTAGTGGTACGCCTAACTTGGGGGGTAATCCAAATGTAAGAGATAATGTCCTAAACAATGGACAGAATACCCCACATGTTAATGAGGGAATAGATGTTCAGGCTAATGGTAATGGCCCAAATCATGGTAACTTTGTTGCCAGTCAAGAACCAAACATCAGGCCTCATGCAAATCAACCGGTTAACCAACCTGTAGGAATTCCATATGACCCCAACGTCATGTTGAGGAATCAGATTATGGAAATCGTACAGGATTAGATGGCTTTTGGGGTGCGTCCTGTCATTAGGCCGACTTACACAAAGTCATATCATGATTGGGTAGACCAAACATATCCCTGGCCAAGAGGGTATAAAGTGTCAGAATTCTCGCTGTTTATCGGTTTAGGGGAGGTGTCTACTCTAGATCACATAGGGCGATTTACATTGCAAAGTGGTGATATAACTGATTACCATAAAATGAGGCTTTTCCCTAGTTCATTAACAGGAGTAGCTTTCTCCTGGTTCATCAACTTGTCAGCAAACTCTGTTCAAACATGGCAACAATTGGAACAGTTATTTCACGTTCAGTTTTATAAAACTGAGTCTGAAGTCACTTTGGCTGATTTGGCGAATCTACCTCAAATGCCAAACGAATGGGCAGAAAGTTTTCTCCAAAGGTTCAAGACAGCAAGAAGCAAGTGTTTTGTACCTCTGTCCGAAAAAGAATTTTTCAAAATCGCTCAGGGCTGCTTGAGCTTTGATTTAAAAAAGAAATTTCAGGACAAGGAATTTCCTAACATTTTCCAGTTGAGTGCGAATGTGATTAGGTATGAACGACTGATAAGAGAAGAAGAGCAGATGAAAAATTCTAGTGAAGGGACTTATTACAAAGACCTAAATTTTGACGTTCATACCATCAGCGATGAGTCATACGATCAAGTCGAAATGTGTTTGGCCGAATTGGTCAAAGGAGACACGTATACTTGTCCTATAATGGCTAAGCCTAGACCATCGGGTAAGGATGAGCCCATGAAAGATGGAAACATAAAAGATAGAACGTTCTCGTTCGATGTAACCAAGACTGACCTTATATTTGATAAATTATATAGGGATAAGCAGATAAAGTTGAGCGATAAGCATAAATTGCCAAACCCTGAACAAATTAAGGGTAAAAAATATTGTAAGTGGCATAATGCATGGTTACATTTGACTAACAATTGCTTGGTTTTCCGTCACGTATTGCAGGATGCTATTGAATCAGGACGAATTACGTTCGACGATAAGAAGAAGATGGCAGTGGATGAAAATCCTTTTCCACAGCCACTTGGAGTGAACATGGTAATGTCTGGTTTCAAAAATAAGTTGCCAAAATTCAAGTTGGTCATAGATGATGGAGAAGAGGACCCTGTATCACATCCCAGTGTTTTTGAACGAATCAAGGGGAAGGAGCCAAAAAAGGACGAAGACGTCCTGTGTGCAAGATGTAAAAGAGAAGTGAGTGGGAACATGGAGAAACCAGGGATATGGCAGCATCCCCATCGCCCTACTTTCTTCCCAAACACTCAGTCTGGTAGAGGGCGAGGTACACCATTCTATAGAGGACCGCCTTTTGAGAGGCAGTTCAGGCCAGTAGATAATAGGAGAACATTCAAGTCACAACCTCGCCGGCCAAATGTATGGCATTCGTTCCAGTATAATGCAGAAAGGGCAATACCCTTCGATGAGATGACTAGAACCCAACAAAGGCGTTTTCAACGAAACTATGGACGAATGATGAGGCAGCAACAGGGAATGCCACATCCTAAAGCGCCTAAACTACTCAAGATAGCCAATCAAAATGTTCTCAAAGATAGTGAAGAGACCGATACAGATGAATCGATGAAAGAGCTAACAGAAACTTCTTCTGGGAAATCAAAGTTTGAGCGAGACAGAAGGGATGGAGAAGATCCAGATCAGCCCCTTACTATCCAGTTCGGTACGTTACCTCCCGTAGTGGCTAATAATTACTTATTGGCCAATGAATTCAAGAATAAAGAAAAAGAAGAAGAAGAAAGGGAGGACAACGAAGGAGAGGCTTGCGTGCTGGAATGTGAAGAAGGCCAGACTTCTAGAGAGGCCTACAATGGTGAGGAAGACGACGGGATGACAGATATCGAAGAAGAAATTGACCTAGAAGCAGAAAGAAGAAGGAGAGGAGTATTGCACAATACTCTGTTGAAGCAACTACATCGAGAGGGAGTTCGTGAAGTAGACTTACTGAGAGAACCATCTGGGCGTCCTTTCGATTTTTACGTGCTGTACGGGACGCCCAAAAGGAAGAAGAGAGTGCCTCGTTCTGAAAAGTATGGATCACCTCCAAAAATAATGCCCCCTTCCACAGGCTGGGTAACTGATGAAGAAGCATTAGAAAACAGTAAGGAGGAAATTCAGGAGACAGAGGCTCAGCGCGATATGCTGCACGTCGACTTATCACAGAGGGATAATTCGACAGAAAACAAGCAGGAAGTAGAAATAGAGGCTGTCGAAAAGGTTATTTTTAAATGGCCAGCCATGAAATTGACTAAACACTTGAGGTCATTGTACGTTAAAGCTCTAGTTAACGGCATCCCTGTGGCAAAAGTGCTTGTCGACAATGGAGCAGTTATAAACACCATTCCATCTAGGATGATGATAAAATTTGCAAAGACAGAGGGTGACATGATTCCAACAGAAGTCATCCTTACGAGTTTCAATGGAGGAGCAACTTCAGCTAAGGGAGTTATGCCATTGGACATAACTATAGGGACAACTACTAGGACCACAGTCTTCTTTGTAATAGATGGTCCTACTAGTTACAATGTGTTATTAGGAAGAGATTGGATACACGGAAGTCGCTGCATACCCTTATCACTCCATCAATGCCTGGTCTTTTGGAACAACAACGGTGAAGCAGAGGTGGTGCAGGCCGATCATAGGCCTTTTGTCGCAGAAGCAAACTCAGTGGAAATGTTCATGTACGAAGGAAACTATGGACCTGTCAGGATAGTCCAAGATGGAAAAGAAACTCAGATCGTCGCACAGAGTGAAGAGCCATTTTCAGTGGACGCACTCACTGAAATATTCAGCCAAATGAGACCAAATATAGTGGTCTTAGAAGAGCCAGTAATTGGCAAAAGAATAATCAAGGAGTCTTGAATGGATTCTAAGCTACAAAGGCAAATGGCCGATATTCAGGCCTTCAAAGCCAGATTAATGGTTTTCAATAAAGAATGCAAGGACAAAACGAAAGAAGAGGCAGCCCTAAGAGCGCTGAAAGACAAATGGGCAGTATTCGAGTTAGAACAAAGTATTGGTCGAGAAGTCAACAAGGTGGACTGTTTAGAAGAAGAAGTACTTACAAGGGAACTGGACGAC
Source organism: Olea europaea var. sylvestris (assembly GCF_002742605.1). NCBI lineage: Eukaryota > Viridiplantae > Streptophyta > Magnoliopsida > Lamiales > Oleaceae > Olea > Olea europaea. Next base: position 5,682,063 of record NC_036239.1, read on the forward strand.
GAAGTGATGCAGATCATCAAACCTGGATACGCTCAAGCACAAGACCCTCTAATCAAAGTAAATATTGGCAATGAAGGAGAAAATCGTCCAACATTCATCAGCCAGATGCTCGATCAAGAGGTTGGTGATAAATTAATCGCTTTGCTAAAGGAGTATAAAGATTGTTTTGTTTAGAAATATGAACAAATGTCTGGTTTAGATAGAGACTTGGTGGAACATAGGTTACCAACTAAGTCTAATTTTAAACCTCATAGGCAGCCTCCTAGACGTTTTGCTCCTAATGTACTCCCTGAGATTAAGAAAGAGATAGAGCGATTATTGAAAGCAGGCTTTATTAGAACAGCTAGGTATGTCGAATGGTTGTCCAATATCGTGCCAGTACTAAAAAAGAATGGTAAATTAAGGGTGTGCATAGATTTTAAGAATTTAAACATAGCTACACCCAAAGATGAGTATCCAATGCCCACGGTGGATTCTTTAGTAGACTCAACTGCCGGACACGTCATGTATTCTTTCATGGATGGGTATTTAGGATACAATTAAATTTATATAGCTGAAGAAGATATACACAAAACTGCCTTTAGATGCCCTGGGTCTCTAAAATGTTTTGAATGGGTGGTCATGCCTTTCGGTCTAAAAAATGCAGGAACAATTTATCAAAGGGCAATGAATTTAATCTTTCATGATATGATAGACAAGTTTGTTGAAGTGTATGTCGATGATATAGTGGTCAAATCCATTAAAGAAGATGACCATTTCGAACAGTTAAGATATTCGTTTGATCGAATGAAACAATATAAGCTAAAGTTGAATCCCTTGAAATGTGCATTTGGTGTTAATGTAGGGAACTTTCTTGATTTCTTGATACACAAAAGAGGGATTGAACTTGATAAAAATAAAGCAAATGCCATTTTAGAGGCCAAACCACCTAGTAACAAAAAAGAATTGCAAAGGTTTCTAGGCCAAGTAAACTTTTTAAGACGCTTTATTTTTAATTGTGCAGGGCGAACTAAAGTCTTTTCGCCGCTCTTAAAGCTAAAAAATCAGGACGAATTCGTCTGGAAAGAAAAACATCAAAAGGCTTTTGAAAGCCTGAAAACATATTCATCAAGTCCACCAGTGTTGGTGTCACCAATCCAAGGACGGCCAATGAAAGTGTACGTATCAGCTGAAAAAGAATCAATAGCTGGAATGGTCGCACAGGAAGACCAATTTGGTGAAGAAAGGGCAATTTACTACTTAAGTAGGCGGTTAACAAAATGTGAATGTAATTACTCTGCTATCGAAAAATTATGTCTTGCATTGTATTTCACATGTACAAAATTAAGGGTTTATTTACGGCCCGTAACCTTTTATTTAATTTTTAAAGTAAATTTAGTTAAGTATATGTTCTCTCGCCCTATTTTACACAAAAGGGTAGGTCTTTGGACATTAGTTTTATCAAAATTCGAGATACAATATATACCTCAAAAGGCAGTCAAAAATCAGGCTTTGGCTAACTTTCTAGCCGATCATCCATGCCTTGACATACCTGAAGAAATTGAATTAAAAATCAATTCGTTCGAGCTAAAACCTTGGGTGTTGTATTTCGATGGGTCAAAAACCTCTAAAGGTGCATGAGTAGGAGTAGCATTGATTAATCCTTTAGGGATTTGCTACAAGTTCGCATTCACTTTAGACAGGATGTGCACCAACAATCAGGCCGAATATGAAGCCTTAATAGTAGGCCTAGAACTAATGATAGATATGGGAGTAAAAAATGTGATCGTTAGGGGCGATTCTTAATTGGTAATTCACCAATTGATTGGTGATTTTAAATGTCAAAGTGATTCCATTATAAGTCAATATGAGATCGCCCAAGAATTGTTAGAAGAATTCGACCAAGTAGAACTTCAATGCATTAATATGATATATAACGACGTGACAAATGAGTTGGCCCAAATGGCCTCAGGGTACTCAAAGGTTTTGAATTGGAAGTATACTTGTGAGTATGGAATCATATTGCCCGTGACCCAAAGAAGGACGAGAAGGATTGAACATCACTGCATACAAGATGGAGATGTAATAGATTGGAGAACAGAAATTAAGAGGTTCCTTAAAGAACCTAATAGAGGGATTAGTAGGAAAATGAAGCTGTGTTTGCTGAACTATACGCTAATAGATGAAGAATTGTTTAAGAAACGCTCTGATGGTGTATTGCTAAAGTGTGCAAGTTTGCAAGAAGCCAGGACGATCATGGTTGATGTGCACGAAGGGATATGTGAAGCTCATCAAGCTGGCCAAATGATGAGATGGTTAATTATTAGGAGTGTATATTTTTGACCAAAAATGGGAAAATTATGCATTCAGTATGCGAAGAGTTGTTTAGCATGCTAAAAGTATGGTCCAATACAAAGGGCGCCAGTACGAGAAATGGCACCTATTATTAAACATTGGCCGTTCAAGGGTTGGGTGATAGACCTGATAGGGAAGATTTATCCCCATCGTCCAAGCAACATACTTTTGTTATAGTTGCAACCGACTATTTCACCAAGTGGGTAGAGGCGGTACCTTTGAAAGAGATCACCCAAAAGAATGTCATAGAGTTTATCCGTGATCACATCATTTATAGGTTTGGGATTCCACAAACATTGATGGTAGATCACAGAACATCTCTGAATGGGGATCAAGTGAACAAATTTTTGAGCGAGTTTGGAGTTAAATTAGTAAACTCCACACTTTATTACACTCAATCCAACGGACAAGCAGAATCTTCTAATAAGATTCTAAAAAATATCATCAGAAAGATGATAGATGAAAATGCCAGAAATTGGCACGAATGTCTGGATAAGGCCTTATGGGCTTATAGAACATCACCTCGGTCAAATACCAAACTTACTCCTTTCCAACTTACTTATGGACAGGAGGTCGTTTTGCCTATGGAAATCAACGTACAATCGATTAGAGTGTGCTTGCAACATAAGTTAAATGATGATGAGTATACCGAATTACTAGTTCAAAATTTATTAAGGTTGGACGAATTAAAGTTGGACGTCCTAGATAGATTGTAAATTCAAAAATAAAGAATGACTAAATTTTATAATAAAAAAGTTATAGCCAAGTCGTTCAGCCTGGGCGAATTAGTTTGGAAGACGATACTCCCTTTGGATAGCAAGGATCCAAAGTACGGGAAGTGGTCGCCCAATTGGGAAGGACCATATAAAGTAAACGGTGTGTTGCCCAATGGAGCATATCATTTGGAAGATTTAGATGGCACCAAGCACGTGAGATTCATCAACGGCAAATATTTGAAAAAATATGTTCCTTCTTTATGGGAAAGTGAACAGATAAAGGCGTAATCAAAACATGTTGAACGATTAAAGATAAAAAGGTCAGAGCGAAATACGTTCAAATAAATTCCTTTATTATCAAACGTTCATTACAAAGTTGCAAGATACAAATAATAGATGCTCTACAAGCTACAATTAAAAGTAAACTAATCTCCTGGTTGATCGCCGAGTAAGAGGGTGGACTGGTCTCGCATCGCCTTCCTAAGCATCGCTGCAATGGCGGGCAAAGAGGCTGAGAAGCACTCTCAACAAGCAAGGTAGCTCGCAAGCATCCCAAAAATTGCCTTCCATCATCGAACCCCTTGTAAAGAATAAAGAGACGATGGGAAAAACTTCGCTGCTGGCCAAAAAAAAAAAATTCTATATCTCCCATACCAAAGGTGACATCAAGACAAGTAGTAAAATGGGCGGACAAAACAATCCATTTTTATAGAAGACAAAAGTTTTGGATTGATTGTAAGAATGTCAAACATGACAGCAAATTGGTTTCGAAAAAGAGAATGAAAATGAAGATGGAAGATGGAAAGTGCGAAGCATACGTACATTTATAGGGGGTGGAGATGAAGAGACAGAATATGAGCAGTCACATTCTACCTAGTAAATGGAATTAAGTAGCCCAAAGTCTTGGAAAAAGAGGTGGAAACATCAAGAGAAAATGTGTAAGATTTTTAGCACAAAGCAGTTAAATGCTTGAAGGATTGGCGATTAAAAAATAAACGTCAAATAAATGCACAAGAAATTAACATAGATGTTCATTAATGATGACATTACAAAGGGAAAGTCAAATGCGAAATTACAAAAAGAAAAAGTTAAGGCATTATATGTCTTAATTACAATCCGCCCCATACCGAACGAATTCTTTCCCTAAGTTTTCCCCAGTCCTCGTTCTGCCGAGAGGAAGTGATGTTCAATTCGGCCACAACATCATCATCAACTTCCAACTTCTTGTACTGTTCGACCAAAGACTTAGTTCGCTCAATTTCTTGAGAGGCGTTACGCTTTTTAGCAGCCATTCTCGCCTTGCAGTCGTCCATTTTGGCTTGAAGTTCCTTCATCTGAGCAGCCAAACTAGCCATCAAAGAGTCTTCAATCATGACTTCGGAAGAGATTTCTTTCAACTCGTCCTCAACTTTGTTGATCTCCTGAAGCAAAGATTCTTTTCAGAAACGGCGCGAAGATATTGAGTACTTTTGGCCTTCAATTCAACATTCTTGACCAGCAAGGAGAGGACCTCGGAATGGATAACTTTCAATGTCGCTTTAAAATCGGTAAAAAGATTGAGCGACGGAAGTGTCAGTGCTTGCTCCAACTTCACATTTAAATGCTCAAGTTTATCCTTATGTCTGGCAGCACTAGCCTTACCAATGTCCATATCCATGAAGGACACGTACTCAAATATCGATTGCTTAAGGAACTTCATATCTTCCTCTGAAGAAGTAGCAGGACGACCATCTGGAACAGGGCGATATGTCTTGACATGCCCCCAGGAAGCGAACAAGTCTTGGATGGAACGCACAATCTTATCAGCATCCTGCAAAGAAAATTGCCAATATTGAAGATTCTCACTACAACGAACAAGATGGAAATAAAAGTGAAGCAAAAATTACCTCATCAATAATCTTGGAAGATAGCATATCCCCAGTCAAGTCTGCCACCTGTGGCTCCACCATTCGTGAGGACTTCCCCTTATCTGAGCGAGAAGATGTTGCCACAACGGGCAGACTCATAGGAGCATCTGCAGAACTCAAAAGCAACAAATCAGAAGCCAATAGCACAAGCAAAGGTAAAGCATCAAAAAACTGAATTACCTTCTGCTTCGATATTTGGGGGTCGACGCCGTGGGAAGAAGATGGCTCATCCATTGGTAGTGATGAGAATTCTGGGATTGAAGGTGTCTCTTTAAGCGTAGTCCCTTCATCAGTCGATTTGGATGAAGTAGCCTCAGCGGAGGATGATGGAGCAGGAGCTGCCAATACCAAGGCCTTCAAAGGAGAGGCTGAACTTTTCTGAGAAGTCCAAATAAACCATCAGCACACAGAAAAGTTTCAAGTATGGAAAAGTATGCTTGTGAGTAAACCAATTTAATTACCTTCCTCCTGATGATAAGAGGGGTATCATCATCATCATCATCATCAATATCATCCTCCAGAATGGGAGATGCTGAGGCTGGCCGTTTGCGGCTCGGGGCACTTTTAGCTGCAGTAGGCTTGACGGGAAAAGAAGAAGATGGACGAGCAGACTGTTTAGCACGACGAGGAGGAGAAGGACTCCGGATGGATAAAGGGGTGACTAAAACAGGAGGAGGGGAAGAAATACTTGGCTGGTCCAGTGAATGAAAGGCACGATTAGCATCAGTCACAAACAATCTGCGCTTCACTGACGGTCAGAGTTGTTCAAAAAGGGGATGGATGGCACAGCTAGAATTGAAGGGGGCTAATGAAAAATGGCTCATCAAAAGAAGATTGCGAGCATTTATAACCTCTACCTCCGCCTTATTAATGATATGGAAGTGATCTATCAAGTTCCTTGAATAGCAAGGAGGAACAGGCCAGGTTTGGCCGAAACCAAGTTGGCGAACAAAAAATTGGGGAGCATATATTTCTACCCCAACCTTGGCATTGGTCCCAGTCAAAATATCATGAAATAACTCCCTCCCGGTTAAAAACTGGATCCAAATGAGCAGAGAGGTGCTCGCGCTATCTATATTGGAGGGAGGATGCACATAGTCTGGAGTCAAAAAGGGAGGAAAAGGAAAGAAGGAAGGGATTGAATCCAAAGAATAAAAGAATGAAAAAATGTCCCTTCTAAACATATTTACAGGAGTCAGGGGCTCAATGGCTAGCCCATAGCAGCTAGCAGAAGGACGAGAAAATGATGGAGCACCAAACGATGGAAAATAGGATCTCAACCATATTTGAGTGAATCAAAGAGGTCCACTGCCGGTGAGAGATGCACCATTCTTCAATTGAGATTGAAAAGAAGCCATGTCTCTATAGAGAGTAGTAAAAAAGAAAGAACATAAATTCAGAGGCCTACCACGCGCCAATTCATGCACTATGGGTAAATAGCTCAGGGAGGGCTTTATCTTGGCGCACACAAAACATATTTACAAAGCCAAACCAGAAGAAAGACCAGTCGCTCAGTATGGGAAGGCTCAGCGCTCGAATGGTTATGAAGGGATTGCAGGCTTGAATAAGACTCAATGAGGTTTTTATCAAACTTTGGGGCGCCACCAGAAACCAAGATACCTGGAAAAATGGTATCGCCCAAAGGTGGTAGATTCACTAGGGCCCAACATCCCTTAAAGTAATAGACATGGGGCCAAGAGGGAAAACAAAGGTATTATACTCAGAAGACCAAAAACTTAAAGCGATCGAAAAAAGTGCTGAATCAAAAGTAGGGGGTTGAAGAGAGATTTCTAACAAATCAGAAATCCTAACATTATCAAAAAGTGTTTTAGTAGGACCATGGTCTACTAGGAGAGCATGAAAACTACATCAGATTTAGGCCAAGTGCGAATACCTCTTTCGCGATGTAGCCCCAGCGGCAGAGAGTTTAGAAATGGAGGGCCTTGAGTACAAGGAAACAGCTGGCCCACCGCCGCTTGTTTGACTGCCTCTGCATTGTTGAAGAAATGACCTAGGTAGAACTCATTAAGTTCGACATTGGCAAGTGCGAGAAAGTTCGGAGTTATGTATGGACGATTAAGGAGTTTCTGAAAATCTTCAAAACTAAAGGAGTCGCAAGATTGAGATTGTGAAGTAGCCATTAGGGATGAAATGGAGTTTTTCAGAGTTACGTAGCAGGAAAGCAAAGAGATGAACAGTAAAATTGTGAGAGAGAAGAGCGAAAAAAGTGAGGCGTGATTTAATGGTGCAGTGAAATGGCGTATTTGGGGGTTATAAGAGTTTGCAAAACGTCGCACCTTTTCAAGTTATGGAAGAAAACAATTATTGAAATTCTTGAGAATTTCGAATGTTGCTGGAAACACAAAAGTGAATATGGCAAAATTTAATAATTGGTATTAATTCTGCCATATTGGGGGGTAATTATTGACACATAAAAATTCAGCCCAAATCGAACGGCCCAAGGAACGAAACCCAATTGGAGGATCCCCAAATCAAATAGCCCAAAGAACGAAGCTCAATCAGACAATTCAGGATGAAGGCCCAAATAGGGAGGCCCATAAACGCGATAATACCATCGCCTAAACTTGCAAGTCGCCCAAGATCTGAGCGAATGGAATGCCATGCAGTCGCCCAAAACTGCTACTCTATTCTCGCCCAAACCTTCGAGTCGCCCAAGGTCTTAGCAAACATGAAGTGTTATGGTTATCAAGAAGCGCAGTTATCAAAGCAGTTGTTAAGCAGCCCTATCACGTTCCACGATTCAAAGAATTCAATTGAAGACTGTTGAACGACAAAGAGTAATGGCAGCAATTAGAAAAGACATTTCCATGACAAGTTGGCCATTACGAGGAAAGTGGGCAGTTATAGAACGATCAAGCAGTTTTTAGGCGGTTAATCACAAAGAGATCATCCAGGGAGTATAAAAGGAAGAAAAGACATAGAGCAAAGACCCCGAATCAAAAACTCTTGAACAAAGAACATATAACTTTAAATTTCTTAGTTTAGATTTAAACACTTCTTTCAATAACTCGTGTACTTGCGCCCCTTAGAGACATTCTGTTTTTTACTTTCCGATTGTAAAGTCATCGCCAATAAAAAATGCCCCTTTTTGGAACTTTGTCTCAAGAGGTTTGTCCCTTACACAATCGTCTGATCCCTTTTTAATTGTTAGCGATGAACCCGCGCGAAACACAATGCCAAAATGTATGATTGATTATGTTAATAGTTGATATCGTGTTGTCACCGTCCCCAGTAGAAAGAGTGCACTTAATGAATATCATATAAACATGTCTTCAAATTGGTACGCCATATAATGATGCTATTATACCCTTGTTTGATCTCCATTCTTTAGAAAAAATAAATTCTTCTACAGTGTTTTGACATCATTTTAACCACACATTCTTCAATAAAATAATATTACACGCAAATTCAAAACTTTTCTTTAATTTTTAACCACACATTTTCCATCAATACACTATTTAAAATTTCATTTTCCCCTCAAAATGGGCTCAAACAAGGGCTAATTTAAATTATACTAGTAAATGATAAATTATTGATAATTTAAGAAATTATCACGGTGTTAATTTTGATCTATGGTCCAAAAAAAAAATCATAAAAGATATATTTGCATCACAACTCATTACATTGATACGTCTTAGATCATGCGTACAAAATTTACATTTAAATTCAATGAATTTTCACATAATGCACAAAATATTTTCAATATTTTAATGTTCGTACGACGAGAATTTTGCTATGGAGAAAAGTCCATAATTTCGCTTTTAATGATGTTTTATATTAACACAAATGTTGTAGAAAAATCGATTAACTGACTCAACCCAAATTTTGATGCAAATTTTTCATATGAGTTCACTTTTTGTGATATTTATAATTTGATTGTGTAAGATGGCTTTGAGTTATTGCACACAGCTGATAAAAAATTAAACATGCTATTGCTATAGAGATCGTTTCAAAAATATTAAGGCGCCGTTTGATAGCCTTCCTTTTCAATGGAACTTGAAAAATAAATTCCATTTTCCATCTTTTAAGTGTGTTTGATGGCAAAAATTTGGCATGGAATTCATTTTCCACTTTTTGCCTCACGTGATGGTTTTTCTAGTTTTTTAGTGAATTGTAATTCCCACCAAATAGGTGGGAATTGCTTTTCCAACTTTTTTTTTTTTTTTTTTATGTGCAATGAAAACAAATTGTAGAAATAATTGTAAAAGAGAATATCTTTTAAATTGACAATTTCAATGTAAAATAAAGTCAAACGAACACTAAAATATAGATGATTTTTGGTTTTGCTAGATTTTTTTTATTTTTTTGGCAATTGGAAACAAATTCTATAAATAATTGTAAAATAAGATATCCCTTAAATTGACAATTTTCTTGAAAAATAAAGCTAAACGAACACCAAATGACATTTTAATTTCAACATTTTTCATGTGAAAAATTATATCAATCAAACATTATTAATTGAGAATTCTCATTAAAATAATTTCTAGACAATTCAATTCTCTGAAATTTATTTATTTTTTCCATCCAATTTTAATCTTTACAATCAGATAGATGGACCCTAAGAGGAATTGCCATGTTAATCCCTTTAGCTACAGTTATGGATCCATGTATTAACTTACAGGATTGTAAAAGTATTAGGACTTATTTTTTTCGCATTTATCATTTGATTTTTTTCATTACACATCGTGACATTGAAGTACTTTGTATAATTTTATATTCATAATATTTTGTACGGTACGGTAGAAATAATGATCCACCACCACCTTCCACAATTTTGTCATTTCCTGATGACGATATATTGCATATTTAAGTACAACTAATGTTAAAAAGTTAATGAGATATTTTTATGCCATATTTCTAGTGTTCGAAATTGAGGAGGAATGGATAATTTTGATCTTCTTCGAGTGTGGCACGCAAATGAAAAATAATATTCGATATCATATTTGATAATATGTAATATACTAATGCCGTCGGCGTCAATTGCTGTATCGGAGGCTGCTTTTAGTGCAAGTGGTGATTCTGTTCGAGAGAAGCTATATTTGATGCTCTAATATACTTGAAAGATTGACAAGATTTAGACTACCAAATATACAACATGATAGTATATTAAAGAATTTCAGAATTTATAATCTTCACATGTTTTAGTACACCAAGTTTTAGACATTTGTAATTGACGTTTCATTTAAAAAAAAAAAAAATGGTCGTATATGAAATACTCATTCTTATATAATTCTTATGACAAAATATAAATTTTTTACTTTTATCATTTCTTTACAAATCTACGCATCCATAATACTTTGGGGAGTGAAAGTTCAACTTTTTATTCGAATTTCAAAACATTAATTATGAGCAGCAAGTTGGCTCGCCCCCACAAAGGGGTTAGTTCATGGGTGAGCCGAGGTCACTTTTGATGAAGCAAGCTCATGTAAGTGCGTACTAACTAGTGTGATAGGTCGAACTGAACTTGACGATGGACGAGTCAAACGGCTCGATTCAACTCATTTTAAACACACCACCTAATGTGGATGTGTGGGCCACAGAAAATTTTTCTAGGCTAAAGCTACTTAAGAATATCAATTTGGCTACTAAAAAGGGGAAAAGGAGTAGAAATTGTAGAATAGGGTAATTAACACAAAACGTTTTTACATTTCAATGTTATTGTGCAAAATGTCTCTATCTTTATTTTTGGCATTTTCATCCCGACCTTCATCTTTTATTGTAGAAATCATCATTTTTCATCCAATTTCTCATGTAAAATGATAAATATACCATCATATTTAAATAAAACAAAAAAGAACAAATTGCAATCTTATTCCCAAACTTTTTTAAAAGTGTGAATAAGTCCAAATAAATTATTAAAAGGGTAATTAGTACAAAACGTTAATACCTTTCAATGTTATTGAGTAAAACGTCCCTACATTTCATTTTTTTGACATTTTCATCCCTATTTTCACATTTCATTGCAAAAATTATTATTTTCATCCATTTGCTCAATTAAAAATTGTAAAATGACAATTATACTCTCCTCTTTAAATAAGAGAGAGAGAGAGAGAGAGAGGAAAACCAAAGAACAAATTACAACTATACTCCCACATTTTTCAAAAAAGTACAAATAAATAATTAAAAAAGATTTTTTTTTAAAAAAGTGGTTGCAATTTATTCTTCATTTTTGTTTTATTTAAAAAATGATGGTATATTTGTTATTTTACAGCTTTTAATTGAAAAATAGATGAAAATGATAAATTTCAAAATAAAATATGAAAATAAGGATGAAAATGTCAAAAAATGAAAGGTGTTGAGATTTTGCACAATAATATTGAAAGGTAGGACATTTTGTGCTAAGTACTCTTTTACTAATTTATTTGACCTTATTTGCACTTTTTTAAAAGTTATGGAGTATGATTGCAATTTATTCTTTTAATTTTTCTTTTCTTTTTTTGTTTTATTTAAATAGAATGGTATATTCGTCATTCTATATGAGAAGCTGGATGAAAAATATGATTTTTGCAATGAAAGGCGAAGGTAGAGGTGTAAATGCCAAAAATAAAAGGTAGGAATGTTTTGCACAATAACAATGAAAGGTAATGATATTTTGTGCTAATCACCTTTGTAGAATAAATACAATTATTAGTAAGTAAATTTTCCCCATAATTATCTGAAATTCGCAACCCTTATTTGGCTCCCATTATTTCAAATTATAATTTTCTATCTTATTTTCAATCACACAATCTTCTATACAACAATATTTCACATAAATCGATTTTTTTAACCACACATTCTCATAATATTATAAATTGAAATAATGGGGGCCAAATACAGAATGAAAATTATTACCAAGAAGAGATTCTCATGAATTTCTTCACAGCTACGCTTCTTGCTTCTTAAATTATTAATTTTAAGAGCACTAAACCACGTCAAACAATGGAAAAGCTAGGTTAGGGCATTAGTCTGAACTTGAAATAGATAGTACTTTTTTTTTCACGCAAAACATTTAAACCTGGAAAAAAGCACCACATAAATAATAGATTATTGGTGCTATATAAATTGCAGAAGAAACTTTTTATTATTATACACTATTTCCTTCCACAAAACTCAAACCTCCTTTTGACTAGATGCACAAAATATGCCTTTTGAGATTACAAAAAGCTTCAAAAGGGCTAATAAAAAGAATTTATTGTTCTAACTTTTCCTCCATTACTTCCCTCTTTTCAAATATTCTCTTAAAGTAAGTTTCTTCAGTTACAAGTTCTAGACATTCTTCATTACCAACAAATTAGTTCAATTTTGATAGATTTGATTTGGAGGGAAGAGGAGGGACGAATTTCGCATTTCATGTGTTGAATTATATAATAACAAATTTCTTAGAGAAGTGCTACAATTACAACAATTTTGACAACTTTATTTACAGTCTTGTAACATACAAAGGGTGGGGTTGACGATTAAAATAATCGCGGATTCCACCCTTGTGAGAAGGCTGGTGTACAAAAAATGTTTACTTGGTGTTTCCCAATTTCCTATTTTTCGAGGCACTCTGATCAATTTGATTGAAATAACAGAGAAAGGACTAGTTCGATCAGTTTTCGTAAATAGTCAAATCATTTTTTTTTTCATTTTGTTTTTTCTGTTTTGATGAAAATTAAATTTGAAAACAAATAAATTATTTCTTTTGTCCTTCTTCCTCAAACCAGACAGGGTGCTACAGTGGTAATAATACATCGGTTACATTTGATTTTATAGAAGCAAAACCCTATTGTAATTGTAATAATATAATCAGTAATCGCCACATTAAGACGGTTAATTATAAAGAATTTGCAAACCGCAACACATAATCCAGCAAATTATCAAACTTGTTTTCTATAAAATAATATAACCTTGATCCAAAGTACCTCAACTTCCTTGTCTTCACGTACAAATCAAGTCTCGGGGTGGCATCAACTCATTGGTTGAAGGTGGACCACCCGATGAGGCAGTGGCTTCACATTCAACGGTGCAACCATCCCGTCTAAAATTTTCTCGATATGAATTTAGAGATTCTATTTCCTCAAATAACAAGTTAACACATAGCCCCCGTTTGTACCACGTTATTGTAAAAATGAGAATAAAAATATAGTTGTTATAGGTCTCACACAAGAGATAAAAAATCAAATATGATAATTTGATATAATGAATAATAATCATATTTTTTATTTTAAGGAAGAAATAATGGGGCTCAAACAAAGTCATAAAATGATTATGATCACTGATCATAAATAGTATTACTCAATAAAATAATGAATAATACTATCTACAATTGTTCACTATCATATTAATGCATCAAATTATTAATCGTCACATGTATCTTATGCATGACAACTATGACAGAAAATGACTATAAATAGCATTATTTAAAAAAAAAAAATAAGATTTCCTTTTCAAGCAGTGGAGAGTGAGCGGAAGACAGTCGAGCTCAGTCATCAGCGGGTGAAAAAACCAGTCGGATGGAACATCAACTTTCCACTGTCCTCCACGGCCATCGTCACTTCTCCTTCCATTCTATGTCTCTTTAGTTTTAAT
>NC_036239.1:5704847-5706306 GCF_002742605.1 Olea europaea var. sylvestris
GAGTACTTGTCACCTTAGCTTCAGTGGGTAACTGGCTGGGAAGGGGTTTCGATTCGGGAACCCTTTCCATTTCCTACCACTGTTTATCATCACAAGTATTTCTCTTTATTAGACAGCTCTGCCGAGGAACATGAAATTATCAGCTTTCAATCACCCAAATTCATCAAATCTACCGCTAACTAGATCACACGACAACACCGTGAACAAATTTCAGAAAATTAAACCCCAATAGGATAAATTGCTGGAAACTGCAGCTACTTCAGTAGGTGTCATTAGAACAGGCAGCCACTTCCTCTAAAGGTTACCTTGCAACCAAAGAAAGAAAAAACTTTGAACAGATAGCACAAGTCAAGTATAATCACCGACACATTGTTAGTTCAAGGTTTCACATGCTAAGCAAGCAAATTGAAAAAAATAAATAAAACCAAAGAAAGTAAAAAGGCACTGAAAGCTCCTCGCATATTAGCATTGCCGAATGCCGGTTTAGGAATTGCTTCGAAGAGATGCTAAATGAATGTTTAAAGATGTCGCATTTACAAAGGAAATCAATTCACCCAATTACATTTCTCGAACTTTTCCCAAGTTCATCTAGGTGTAAATGCAAAATTTCCCACAAAAGTCACTGAGTATAACATTTAAAAAAAAAAAATCATTTAAGTGATAGTTCATAAATGTAGCCTCAAACTCCATTAATTCCACACAATTTAATCCAATAAGATAAAGAAAGAGCCCGTGGTATTTAACAAGCAAAATGCAACTCGCATTCCTTATCTATTCACATTAGTTACTACAGATTTAGAAGTCGGTAAGCGTGAATATCTGTATTAATACATTCATGTACCTATTCTTTCATAGAATAGACAAAGTTATGCCTAAAATTATGCAAATATCAAACTCAAAGAAAAAACCAGAAATAATAAATCAAAAAGGACATCCCATTTCCATTTAAATTTACCCCCAAAAAAAAAGTAGAGAGTAGGGACGATCAATTCGGATCCGCCTCAATGTATCTATATCACCCCTGCAATATTCATCTGCAGCTCCAAAATCATTGAGTAATGGGGAAAAATGGTTATATAGAGTGGAAGAAAAAGAGTTGAAAAATAACGCGACAGGTCGAAGTCCTCTTTAATAAATATTGAGAAGTTGTCCGTTCAAAGATTTGCAGCTAAAAGGGCTGATTATTTAGGGCAATTGATAGTGTGTACAGTTGAATTATTCTGTGCGATTGCGAGTACGGAGGAACGATTGCTTTTTACTTTTTGAAATTTCTATTCTTTCAGAGTTCCGAGCCCTACTTACTTTAGTCGTGCGTTCGCTGTGGCGTAGACTTTGAATTGGCTGGAAAATTGTTCTTATTTTTCACAATGACCTCGTTTATAAGAAATACTATTTTGTCCTCACTATAGTTATTTACAAAATGTATTTTATATCTTTAAGGATTTATCAATCAAGACCT
>NC_036239.1:5711949-5740215 GCF_002742605.1 Olea europaea var. sylvestris
TTAAACTGTCGTTAACTTATCTCCAAACATTTAATGTATAAATATGATTAGTTTTCGAAGTACCCCATCAGAGCAATGTTTTTCCCATTGGAGCACAGTTGTCAAAGTACGTGCCGTACATGTAAACCAAGAGAGAATAAAGGTAATCGAATGGGCCACCTCAGCCCCGTCCTTGTTTGAACAAGGCCGAGGTGAACCTGTTCCAATAGCATAGCCCACCAAGAGATGACCAAGTTCTATTGACTTTAGAGTTGATTACATAAGCCATTATTTCGATTTTTCATGAAAGTTGAAGTGATTGGTATTCCAAATAATGCTTACGGATGATTCTATATATAACCTTGTTTGATAAAGATTATAAATTGAAGTCAAAAATTAATAATTAAAATGTTATCACATATTTTATGGGGTCTACAAATTTTCAGCTATATATTTTATCAATCTTTGTCAAAATATGTTAAAAATTAATTTTCAATATATACCAAACACAGGCATGATCAAGTAACAATTAGGAATTTTGTTAATAACATAACTATAATGTAGCAGTGTGTGGAGGGAAAAAGTGATGGGGAGAGCATATTCGGTTGATGTTTATAAACTGTTTTTAAATATTTAATTACGTTCTATTTATATATACTGAGAAATTTATATGTACTACTAACTTATTTATCATTTAATTTTACATAATTATAAAATATTTATAAATACTTGTTAACGTCGAAATTAGCAAGGCTAATCTCAACCCAACTTTAAGAAAAGAGGACAATTTTTTGTTATATAGGATTACAAAATGTATGGGGAAAAAGTAATTAGATTCTGATTTTGTATGTATCTTTACTTGCCCTTCAAAGGACTTTTACTCTACTATTTATACTTGGTTTCGGTCGAAATTACATCAAATAAGTCAAATCAACTACAGTACCGAGCTCGAAACTCTGGTTGCCGAATTCTCCTTGATTAGTCGATGAGGTCGGTAACAATGTGCCAGTGTTTTCCCCAGGTGATGATGACCTGCAAGGGACTTGAGATTCAAGGCTTTGGATAAGTGGTTTTGGGTGGCAGTGACATCACTTGTGGCAAGTGTGCATGATTGATAGGATGATGTGACAGAGGGTAATCATGATGTTTTTCTGAGATAACGACGGGCAAGTCCAAGCTGGGAGCAGTGACCGAACTCACATCTACCTGAGGTGGGGTTAGCGAATTGTTTTTGCTAGATCGGAGTTTGGTAGTCAACAGTCACCCCCTAGGTCAGTTCTGTTGTAAGGGGGAGCTGACCTTTTTACTCAACTGGTTCTTTTTTCGAGAAGTGTAATTATTGCGGAACCAAGTGTCATGTTCTGACAGCGGTGAGCTGTATGGCATTTTAGATAGCTTTTTTGAGAATCTTCACAAAGAGACTACACCATTTAGGCTACCCAGCATTTTAAGCCGTTGATTTTCCCCCCTTTTTTGGATGGACGGTCCAAATTGAGACCCTTTGACTTCTCTTCCTTTTAAGATCCTTTTAGCCTTTCATTTCCTCTTTTCACTTTAAGGAATTTTATCTCCAAGGTAGCAAGACACTCCCAGTGCACCATACTTTCCTTTTGAGTGAGTCGTCTTTCCTTTGATTTCCCAGGTATTCTTTCACTTTTTCTCTTTGTCCTTCTTGTTCGCACTTTCTTTTCGATCTTTACATGAGTTCAGACGAGTCCAGAATACATTCTTGGGAAAATTAGCAGGAAGAATCTATCTCTTTGACTTCTGGCTCATCGTCTGAGTGTAGGTAAATTTTCACCCCCATCCCACTCTCGATAGCCAATCCATTTACCTTGGTTCGCCCCAGGGAGATGGAGCGAGACAGGGGGTTCTGAGGGGTGAAGAGGCAGTTTTTATGGGAGTAGTGAGGGGAACGACCAGGTAGAGTGGGGAGCCAGTTCTTACAAGTCGGTTGTAACGGGTGACATGTTAGTTAGTTGGCGGGCGAAATATAACATTTCGAGCTCGGTAGTTATGATAATCCCAGAACCTTCTGACAGTGCTAATGCTCCCCCTATGGGATGTGTTGCTCTAAATTCTGCTATCCTACAAGCCGGGCTTAGGCTACCTATTCTTAGAGTCATTTGGAAGTTTTTGTCTTCTAAGGGTATAGCTCTCACTCTATTATGTCCAAATGGGTGGTGAACACTGATCGCCACGCTCATCTTGTGGGATAGGCTAGGTAATCCCGAGCTTACAGTAGAGCAATTTAATTCCTTGTTTACTTTTAAGGAGGATGAGAGGAACTTGGGCTGGTTGTAAACCAATGTTAGGCCAAGGACGGGATGTTCTTTAGTTTTAGATACCCCCTCCTCAATTAAGAAATGGAAGGAAGAGTTCTTCTATGTGTCGGGAGAGTGGCAGTTTCATTCTGTCGAGGTGAATAGGGATGGCGTGGTCCCTGTGCTTTATCACTCGCTATGTAAGTAACTGCCTCTTGGTGCTTTGACTGAGGTGACATTCGGGGCTGAGCTAATGATTTTCTTATATTATTGTGCAGATTACAGGAGGCCCACTCTGACTAAGGACACTCAAAGGCGAGCTGAAGCAGTTCGGGCCTTGCCGAAGAGACAGAGGTCTTGCAAGTATTTGCTGTCAAATTCCAACATCTTCCAAGCAGGCTTGATTCAAACCGTGGTTTCAGGACCTTCTGCAGCTATAGCATCCACATTAGTCCCTACCAGTTCAGATAGATCTTGGGTGATTTTAACGGGGTATTTTCAGTACACAGCATAGAAATGTTAGGGTACAAGGCTGCGGCTGCAGCAAAGACGAAGAAGAGAGATGTCCCATGTCGATCTGAGAGCCATTTTGAGGATATAGAGGAGGAGGTCCCGTTGAAGAGGAACCGAACTTCGACTCCGATAGTCCCACGTGTTCTTAAGGCAGTGCCCTCTTCGAGCTCATCTCCTGTGGTCGCCATCACTTTGCCCTCTCCAACCCTTCCTTCGCCAGCTCCAATCTCTCCTTCATCTGTCGACACCAGTTCTGCCAAGTCATGGGATAGGTGTCCGAACTCGTAAAGGCCCAATATAGACAGCCTTATAGGCCTGAAATTTTTCTTGACTATCTTCGAGCTCCCTAGCCTTCGAAGGAGGTTATTGCTATATTTACTCTGCCCTTGAGAGACTCCGAAACCTGCTTACTAGGAGCTGGGGCAAGAGGGAACAACATTTTTTGAACGAAATGCCCATCGATGAGGCCTTAGTGATAGTGTAGCTCCACGACCATCGCTCTATTTTGTATATGATGGCGGTAGCTGATGAGGTATTCCTCTCATTTCGTTATATATGCCAAGACTTCTGATTTCATGTAATTGTTCGACTAATAATTTTTTTTAATAGATGAAGTTCAAACTTGACAAGCTGATGGAAGCTAAGGACTAAGCCTTCAACCTTTATAGTAGCATGGAGGCTGAGAAGGCCCAATTCACTTCGAAAGAAAAGGAATATGAGGAGAAGCTCAATCAGATGGGGGTCTAGCTGAACATTAGGCTTGATCAAGAAGAGAGGTTAATGGGAGAGATCAAGCCTTGAGAGCCTTGAAGGAGGAGGCCAGAAGTCGAGCTGAAAAAGAAAGGAAGATATTTGAAGAGGAGCGAGCCCGGATTGAGGAGGCTTTGACCAAGGTGAAAAAGGCGAACGAGAGGGCGATGACTGTAACAAAGAGAGCAGAGGAGGCAGAGGTAAAGGCTGTGAAGGCAGTTGGGCTCTGGAAGTCGTCAAATGAGTTTGATGCCTTGGCCCAGGACATATATGTCGTGGCTCTGGAGGAAGTGGTTAAACATATCCAGAGAGAAAGGCCTGGGCTCGACGTGGCATTCTTTGAGAAAGCAGTTGAGGAGCAGAGGAAGGAGCTCCAACGGCGAGAGTTCATATTTCTTTTGCTGATGAAGATATTGCTGCTAATGAGGCCCCCCCACCTCCTAGTTTTGCATAGGTTTTCTGGTAGGATAATCTTTTGAACATTAATATTTTGACATTTGTAATGGTTTATGTTGACTTGGTTTGTGAACGTGTTTTATTGTATTGACATTTTTGACCTTTTATGCACTACTTGTTTTATCCTTTCGTGGAATTTTGATAATGGAATGTTGTGTAGCCTGCGCATGTGGCAGGGCTTTTGGGAATTCCTAAGGAGGAATTTCCACTAAGTATCATAGCACATACAACCTTAGCTCAGCTTGCACATGGAGCAAGGCTTTTGAGAATTTCTAAGGAGGAATTTCTACTAAGTGTCGTAGCACATACGACCTTAGCTCGGCATGCACATTGAACAGAGCTTTTCAAAATTCCTAAGGAGGAATTTCTATTAAGTGTCGTAGCACATACGACTTTAGCTCGGCCTGCACATGGGACATGGCTTTTGAGAATTCCTTAGGAGGAATTTTCACTAAGTATCGTAGCACTTACAACCTTGGCTCGGCCTACACATGGAGCAGGGCTTTTGAGAATTCATAAAAGTTTTTGTCTTCTAAGGGTATAGCTCTCACTCTATTATGTCCAAATGGGTGGTGAACACTGATCGCCACGCTCATCTTGTGGGATAGGCTAGGTAATCCCGAGCTTACAGTAGAGCAATTTAATTCCTTGTTTACTTTTAAGGAGGATGAGAGGAACTTGGGCTGGTTGTAAACCAATGTTAGGCCAAGGACGGGAGGTTCTTTAGTTTTAGATACCCCCTCCTCAATTAAGAAATGGAAGGAAGAGTTCTTCTATGTGTCGGGAGAGTGGCAGTTTCATTCTGTCGAGGTGAATAGGGATGGCGTGGTCCCTGTGCTTTATCACTCGCTATGTAAGTAACTGCCTCTTGGTGCTTTGACTGAGGTGACATTCGGGGCTGAGCTAATGATTTTCTTATATTATTGTGCAGATTACAGGAGGCCCACTCTGACTAAGGACACTCAAAGGCGAGCTGAAGCAGTTCGGGCCTTGCCGAAGAGACAGAGGTCTTGCAAGTATTTGCTGTCAAATTCCAACATCTTCCAAGCAGGCTTGATTCAAACCGTGGTTTCAGGACCTTCTGCAGCTATAGCATCCACATTAGTCCCTACCAGTTCAGATAGATCTTGGGTGATTTTAACGGGGTATTTTCAGTACACAGCATAGAAATGTTAGGGTACAAGGCTGCGGCTGCAGCAAAGACGAAGAAGAGAGATGTCCCATGTCGATCTGAGAGCCATTTTGAGGATATAGAGGAGGAGGTCCCGTTGAAGAGGAACCGAACTTCGACTCCGATAGTCCCACGTGTTCTTAAGGCAGTGCCCTCTTCGAGCTCATCTCCTGTGGTCGCCATCACTTTGCCCTCTCCAACCCTTCCTTCGCCAGCTCCAATCTCTCCTTCATCTGTCGACACCAGTTCTGCCAAGTCATGGGATAGGTGTCCGAACTCGTAAAGGCCCAATATAGACAGCCTTATAGGCCTGAAATTTTTCTTGACTATCTTCGAGCTCCCTAGCCTTCGAAGGAGGTTATTGCTATATTTACTCTGCCCTTGAGAGACTCCGAAACCTGCTTACTAGGAGCTGGGGCAAGAGGGAACAACATTTTTTGAACGAAATGCCCATCGATGAGGCCTTAGTGATAGTGTAGCTCCACGACCATCGCTCTATTTTGTATATGATGGCGGTAGCTGATGAGGTATTCCTCTCATTTCGTTATATATGCCAAGACTTCTGATTTCATGTAATTGTTCGACTAATAATTTTTTTTAATAGATGAAGTTCAAACTTGACAAGCTGATGGAAGCTAAGGACTAAGCCTTCAACCTTTATAGTAGCATGGAGGCTGAGAAGGCCCAATTCGCTTCGAAAGAAAAGGAATATGAGGAGAAGCTCAATCAGATGGGGGTCCAGCTGAACATTAGGCTTGATCAAGAAGAGAGGTTAATGGGAGAGATCAAGCCTTGAGAGCCTTGGAGGAGGAGGCCAGAAGTCGAGCTGAAAAAGAAAGGAAGATATTTGAAGAGGAGCGAGCCCGGATTGAGGAGGCTTTGACCAAGGTCAGAAAGGCGAACGAGAGGGCGATGACTGTAACAAAGAGAGCAGAGGAGGCAGAGGTAAAGGCTGTGAAGGCAGTTGAGCTCTGGAAGTCGTCAAATGAGTTTGATGCCTTGGCCCAAGACATATATGTCGTGGCTCTGGAGGAAGTGGTTAAACATATCCAGAGAGAAAGGCCTGGGCTCGACGTGGCATTCTTTGAGAAAGCAGTTGAGGAGCAGAGGAAGGAGCTCCAACGTCTTGCTGAGGAGGCGAGAGTTCATATTTCTTTTGCTGATGAAGATATTGCTGCTAATGAGGCCCCCCCACCTCCTAGTTTTGCATAGGTTTTCTGGTAGGATAATCTTTTGAACATTAATATTTTGACATTTGTAATGGTTTATGTTGACTTGGTTTGTGAACGTGTTTTATTGTATTGACATTTTTGACCTTTTATGCACTACTTGTTTTATCCTTTCGTGGAATTTTGATAATGGAATGTTGTGTAGCCTGCGCATGTGGCAGGGCTTTTGGGAATTCCTAAGGAGGAATTTCCACTAAGTATCATAGCACATACAACCTTAGCTCAGCTTGCACATGGAGCAAGGCTTTTGAGAATTTCTAAGGAGGAATTTCTACTAAGTGTCGTAGCACATACGACCTTAGCTCGGCATGCACATTGAACAGAGCTTTTCAAAATTCCTAAGGAGGAATTTCTATTAAGTGTCGTAGCACATACGACTTTAGCTCGGCCTGCACATGGGACATGGCTTTTGAGAATTCCTTAGGAGGAATTTTCACTAAGTATCGTAGCACTTACAACCTTGGCTCGGCCTACACATGGAGCAGGGCTTTTGAGAATTCATAAGGAGGAATTTTCACTAAGTGTCGTAGCACATACGACCTTAGTTCGGCTTGCACATGGAGCAGGGCTTATGAGAATTCCTAAGGAGAAATTTTCACTAAATGTCGTAACACATACCATCTAACTCGACCTGCACATGGAGCAGGAATTTCTACTAAGTATCGTAGCACATACGACCTTAGCTCGGCATGCACATTGAATAGAGCTTTTGAGAATTCCTAAGGAGGAATTTCCACTAAGTGTCGTAGCACATACGACCTTAGCTCGGCCTGCACACGGGACATGGCTTTTGAGAATTCCTTAGGAGGAATTTTCACTAAGTGTCGTAGCACTTACAACCTTAGCTCGGCCTGCACATGGGACATGGCTTTTGAGAATTCCTTAGGAGGAATTTCCATTAAGTGTCATAGCACATACGACCATAGCTCGGCCTATACATGGAGAGGGCTTTTGAGAATTCCTCGGGAAGAATTTTCATTAAGTGTCGTAGCACATACGACCTTAGCTCGGCCTGTACATGGAGCAGGGTTTTTGAAAATTCCTAAGGAGGAATTTCCACCAAGTGTCGTAGCACATACGACCTTAGCTCAGCATGCACATAGAGCAGGGCTTTTGAGAATTCCTAAGGAGAAATTTTCACTAAGTGTCGTAGCCCATACGACCTTAGCTCGGCATGCACATGGAGCAGGGTTATTGAGAATTCCTAAGGAAGAATTTTCACTAAGTGTCGTAACACATACGACCTTAATTCGGCCTGCACATGGAGCAGGGCTTTTGAGAATTCCTAAGGAAGAATTTCCACTAAGTGTCGTAACAAATACGACCTTAGCTCGGCCTGCACATGGAGCAGGGCTTTTGAGAATTCTTGAGGAGAAATTTTCACTAAGTGTCGTAGCCCATACGACCTTAGCTCGGCATGCACATGGAGCAGGGCTTTTGAGAATTCCTAAGCAGAAAATTTCACAAAGTGTCGTAGCACATACTATCTTAGCTCAGCCTGCACATGGAGCATGGCTTTTGAGAATTCTTAAGGAGAAATTTTCATTAAGTGTCGCCGCATATACGACCTTAGCTCGGCTTGCACATGGAGCAGGGCTTTTGAGAATTTCTATGGAGAAATTTTCACTAAGTGTTGTAGCACTTACGACCTTAGCTCGGCCTGAACATGGGGTAGGGCTTTTGAGAATTCTGATGAAGTGCTGAATAAAAAGTTCAAAATATGGAGTCCCTTTTATTGATGTGATTGACATTACAAGCGGGCTTACATGTCATGGACTTTTCCCATTCACTGATAATATTGCTTAAGGTGTTCGGCATTCCAAGGATAGGATAAAGGTCTGCCGTTTAAGTCTTCCAACTCATACGTCCCTTCAGCAGGCTCTTTGTTACCAGATAGGGACCTTCCTAGTTCGATCTCAGGCATCCACTGCCGACCTCCCTTGTTGGGAGGAATACCTTTCGTAAGACGAGGGATCCCACTTCGAATTCTCTTTTTTCATACTTTTTTATTGTAGTACTTGGCGTTTCGTTGCTTGTAAATGACATTTTTGAGTTTTACGTTGTTCCTTTTCTCCTCGGCTAGGTCGAGTTCCGTATGAAGAACCATACGGTTCATTTCTTCGTCATAAATAGTTATGCGCAGTGAGGAAATGCTGACTTCTAGTGGGATTACAACCTCTACATCGAAAGTCAGTGAGAACGGGGTTTCTCCCATGCTAGTTCTTGTAGTGGTACGAAATGACGACAACACATTGGGGAGTTCTTCGGCCCATCCACCTTTAAACACGTCAAGTTTTGCTTTCAATGTGTGCTTAATGATTTTGTTAATGGCCTCAACTTGACCGTTTGCTTGCGGATGGTTTGGCGTTGAGAAATGTTTCTTGATGTCGAACTCCTCACAGAAGTCTGAAAGACATGCGTTATTGAACTGTTTTTCATTGTCTCTAATGATGGAGTGAGGTATGCCAAACCTACAAATGACTTATTTCCACAGAAAGTCTGTCTTTTTTGTTTGGTGATCTTGGCAAGTAGCTCTGTCTCCACCCATTTAGTAAAGTAATCCACTACAATGATGGCGAATTTCACGCCTCCTTTTTCCAATGGGCATAGGTCCAATCAGGTCGACCCCCATTTTGCAAAGGGCCATGGTGCTATCATCGAGTTCAGTTCGCATGGTGGAGTGTTTATGATAGGGGCGAGGCGCTGGCACTTATTTCATCTTTCGACAAACTCGAGGGCATCACGTCTTATTGCGGGCCAAAAAGTACCCTTGTCGTATGATCGTGTGGGCTAAGGAAAGCCCACTGGAATGATTTCTACATATTCCTTCGTGAACATCTCGTAGGGCGTGTTGTGCTTCTTCTTCGTTCAAACATCTTAATAAGGGTGTAGAATATCCCCACTTGTAAAGGACATTATCAATGAGTGTGTATTTGGCCGTCTTGATTCAGAGCTTTCTGGCCTCTACCGAGTTTTCGGGACATTTCTCGATCTTTGGGCATGTGATGATCTTGTCCTGCCAAGTTGGTTTGAGATCTATCATCATAAGGGCCACTTCGGCCAATTCGCTGGCAGGTAGGGATATTCTTTCCACGGAGATGCTATCGAATTCTTTGATTCTCTCACTAGTGGCTAGGCGGGCCAGTGTGTCGGCGTGGCCATTCTGAGATAGGGGAATCTGTTTGACTTGGGTGGTGTTGAAGCTTTCAAGTTCTTTCCTTACAACTTGTAGGTAATTGTCCATTCTTTCTTCTTTCACCTAATATACGCCGTTGACCTAATTTATGACTAGTTGGAAATCGCTATGTAGGATTAGGTTGAAGATCCCTAGCCTAAGGTCATCCTTACTTCGATGATGAGAGCTTCGTACTCGACCTCATTGTTTGAAGCTTTGAAGTCAAATGGTAAGGTTTTATAGAATATGCGTTGCTCTGGGCTGATTAATACCACCCCAGCCTAGATTGGTCTCCGATGGATGAACCATCGACATAAAGTTCCCATAGGGTTTCTTCTGGTAGTTTCTCCATTGTAATGCTGCAAAATTCAGAGACAAAGTAGGCGAGCGCTTGGCCCTTTATTGAGGAACGATGTGTGTACTTTATGTTGAATTGTCCGAGCTCTACTGCCCATTTCACCATCCGACCTAAAGTGTGGGATCTTTGCAATGTTTGTCTCAATGGAGAGTTGGTAAGAATTTCAATGGGGTGTTCCAAGAAATATGGTCTCAGTTTTCGCGCTGCCATCAGCAGGGCAAATGCTAGTTTTTCCACGGGCGATTATCTGAGCTCGGCTTTCTGAAGTGTTTTGCTTACGTAATAGACTGGGTGTTGAACGTCGTTCTCTTTTCGGGTTAGAACGACACTAATGGTATGTTCTAAAACAGATAAATTTAGTTTTAGGACCTCGCCTGCCTTAGGTTTTGAGAGCAACGGAGGCTGAGCTAGTTGTCTCTTTAACTCGTTAAAGGCTTTTGGCATTTTTCGGTCCATTCAAACTTTTTTTCTCCTTGTAACGTGTCAAAGAAGGGTTTGCATCGGTCCGTAGACTTAGAGACGAACCAGCTGAGGGCGGTGATCCTTCCGATTAAACTTTGTACCTCTCTGGGTTTGGTCGGAGGCTTCATTTGGATAATAGCTTGTATTTTTTCAGGATTTGCCTCAATTCCTCGATTGTTTACAATGTAACCTAGAAACCTTCCAGAGCTGACCTCGAAGATACATTTTCTCGGGTTTAACTTCATTCCGTACTTTTTCAAGATATCGAACATCTCAGCCAGGTACCTGAAGTGGTCTTTGGCCTTGATGCTTTTGACCAACATGTCATCAACATACACTTCTATTGTTTTTCCGATCTACTGGGAAAATATGGAATTCACAAGTCGTTGATAGGTGGCATCAGCATTTTTGAGACCAAATGACATTACTCTGTAGCAGTAAAGACCTCGGTCAGTTACAAACGAGGTATGTTCTTGATATGGGCCGTACAATAGTATCTGGTTGTATTCGGAGTACGCGTCCATGAAGCTGAGTAGTTCGTGCCCTGTAGTGGCGTCCGCCATTTGATCTATTCTTGGTAGAGGAAAACTATCTTTAGGGTATGCTTTGTTGAGATCGGTGAAGTCTATGTTTACCCTCCAATCTCTATTGTGTTTTTTCACAAGGACGGAATTCGTGACCCACTTTGGGTATTTTGCCTCGAGGAAGAAACCGTTATGCAGTAGTTTTTACACCTCCTTGTTGAGTGCTTCATATCTTTCAGGGTTCAAAGGTCGTCATTTTTGCTGCTTCAACCGAATTGAGGGATTCACCTGTAATTTGTGGCGGGCGATTTTGGGATCTATCCCTCTCCTGTCCCCGTGGTTCCAGGCAAAGACATCAAGATTTTTGTCTAAGGAAGGCGACAATTTCGCTTCGGGTGGAGGGCTGCAACTCGCGCCCGACTTTGAGTTCTTTTGATGGGTCTTCGACACAAACTCGAACTCCCTCTAGCTCTTCGACGGGTTCTCCACCTTCGATCTTGGTCCACAAGTCTAGTGGAATAAGCTCGGATTCCCATACATTAGCCATATGTACTCCCCGGAGGGTGTTTTGATGGCTAGTGTAGGCTTTCAATTGACATATTTTTGTGAGTTACCTGTTTCCTTTAACCTCGCCCACACCATGAGGTGTAGGAAATTTGATTGAATAGTGGTACAGGGACACCGCTGCTCTCAGGCTAAATATTAGGGACTGTCCCATTACAGCATCATAAGACGACGGTGTGTCGAATACCACGAACTTGGAGTTCGTCTTCACTTGTCGGGGTGCTGATCCTGACTCGACTTTGAGTTTGATTGATCCTTTGGCAGAGGTCAAGGCTCCGCTTAGTCCAAGGACCATATTCGAGTACGGTCGCAAGAAGTTGGTAGGGATACCCATCCATTTGAGAGTGTTGCTGAAGAGGATGTTGAGAACACTTCCCGTATCCACTAAGACTTTTGGGACGGTTACCCTAGCTACAGTCAACGAGATTACTAGAACTATGGGGTAAGGATGTGGGTCTGCCTCTTTTTCGTCAAAGGACAATTGCTCATCCATGGCTTTCTTGAGGTGCTTCTCTGTTATGCCTATCTCAGAGAGATCCGCAATGATTGGTCTTTTCAGTTTGGCTTCCCCGACTTACATGTTCACCCTGTCCCTTACCATGTTGAATTGTGGCTTTAGCAGGTCGATATTGCATGCTCTTGCTCCAGCTTGATCCCCTCGGAAATTGTAGTCCCGTAAAGAGTGAGGAATTTCATACAATAATGATAAATTAATGTAGCAGCTTTTAGTTCATGCAAAATGGGTCGTCCCAATATTACGTTATAGTTGGATGGCAGATCAACTACCATGAAATCTGCTAAGATCCTTCTTTGACGAGGAGCTTCGCCCAGCTCTACAACAAGGATGATTTGACCTCGGGTTTCAATAGGATCTCCAGAGAATCCTTGTAGTTTTCTCGAGTACGGTTGAAGGTAGCGCTCAGATATTTCCAACTGCCTCAAAGTTCGTGAGTACAGTATGTTGACCGAATTTTTGTTGTCTACCAATTTTCGATGAACTTTTACTCCGGCAACTGGCATTGTGACCACTAGAGCCTCGCTTTGGTCTTAGAGGATTCCTTGGGAATCTTCCTTCGTGAACCAGAACCATTTAAGGTCTATCCCGATCTGCGGGGTTTGATCCCAATAGTTCGGCATGATTTTTGCATTTCGAGCTTGTCTTCGTCTCGCCCTTCTAGATCCCTCAATATACTAATTTCTTTCAACCATCATTTTGATTTCGACGTGTGGGGGTAGATTACGATAAGGGACTGCCTACTGAGCTCGTGCGAGAGGCCCCTGCTGTAGTGGTTGCTGTGTCGTAGGTTGATTTGCTTCTTTCGATTTGGCAACAAGCTCCTGTAATCGACCTCTACGAATTAAGGACTCAACTTCCTCCTTTAATTCCAGACAGTTATCAGTGTCATGACCCACCATCCTATAATATCGACAGTATCGTCCCTGGTGGTGTCCTGCCTGCCTGTTCTTCTGGATCATAGGCCTGCGAAATACCTCTTTTTCATTAGTTTGCGTGAATATTTCATCCAAGGAGGCTTTTAGTGGGTGGTATTCCCGAAATTTGTGTAGCAGAGCCTTAGGACATTCTTTTTCTCTCCTATCCTTTTTTCTTTCGGGCTGAAGACTGCCGCTTAGTTTTTTCTCTTTCGCCATATTGCTAAGGTCGGGCTTGCATCTGGCTTCCTTTTGGTCAGAGGTTGCTTCTTCAGCACTTACATATGTCTCAGCTTGCTTCAAGAACTCGTGATAAGTTCTTGGGCCGTCCTTGTATACCAACCACTAGAATCTCATTCTGGGCCTTAGTCCTGCTAGTACGACTATAAGTGATGCGTCATCGGATATTTTTGTACTTCCATGGATTGCTTGTTAAATCTGCTCAAATAACTTTTGAGGGATTTGTTTTTTTCCCTGTTTGATGCTTACTAGCCGTTCTTTGGGCGTGGTTCTGGCCTTGGAGCCCATGAATTGGGCCAAGAATGTCTTGGCCAAATCATTCCAATTTTTTACCGACCTTTGGTGCAGTCTCCTAAAACACCTCTGAGTTTTGTCTCCCAGAGTCAGGGGGAATGCCCGGCACATGATGGCGTTGCTTGCCCACTGGAATTCTATCCATGAGGTATATTTGTCAAGGTGGCTGAGGGGATCACCATCCCCTTCGTACGCGGCCATCTGGGGAATTTTCAATTTCTCAGGTAATGGTTCCATACTGACATCCTCAATAAAGGGAAAATTTCGCTCAGTGAGACCGTCTGCAGTACCACCTTTATTTTTAGCCTCCAGGTCAGTGATGCGTCTTTTCAACACGCTCAACTCGGGTTATGTCTGCTCCAGAGGACGTTTAAGATTGAGGTCGGTTTGTCCTCGCGTAGGAGTTAGCGAGTGTTGAGTCCCTAACTTGTCGAACACACTGCCAGTCCTCCTCGCCCCGGGATCCTTACTCTTGACTTTGTCAGTTTAGCTTCTTGAGAATTCTCCTCTTGAAAAGTGGAGAGTCCTCCTGGTAGGGGGACGTCTTGCTCTTGTCCTCGCAAGGGATTCCACCTCGGTATCTGGTGGGGACAAGTGGGCTTGCCTCCGTTCCAATCATCCCACTGCATTTGTCAGTTTTTTCAGGGCCTCTTTCATGGTGGTCATCTGAACGTCTCGTCGTCGTGGAGAACTTGGTGGGGTATTCGTTCCATGATGGTAGGTGTGAGATGGGTTTCTAGAACTTGAGCTATAACTCATAGTTATCGAATTTTGTGGGGAGAATGAGGCTATTTTTCACAATTAGGCCCTCCTTTTAGAGCCAAACTGTTGACGTCGAAATTAGTAAGGCTACCCTCAAGCCAACTTTAAAAAAAGAGGGCAATTTTTTGTTACATAGGATCACAAAATATATGGAGAAAAAGTAATTAGATTCTGATTTTGTATGTAACTTTACTTGCCCTTCAAAGGACTTTTACTCTACTATTTATACATGGTTTCGGCCGAAATTACATCAAATCAGTCAAATCAACTACAGTACCGAGCTCAGAACTCAAATCGTCAAATTCTCCCGTGATTGGTCAATGAGGCCGGTGATCATGTGCCAATGTTTTCACCAGGTGATGATGACCTGCAAAGGTTTTGGGGATTCAAGGCTTTGGATTAGTGGTTTTGGGCGTCGGTGACATCACTTGTGGTAAGTGTGCATGATTGGTAGGGTGATGTAATAGGGGATAATCATGATTTTTTTTTAGGTAACGACGGGCAAGCTCGAGCTGGGAGCAGTGACCGAACTTACATCTGCCTGAGGTGGGGTTAGCGAATTATTTTTGTTAGATCGGAGTTCGATAATTAACAATACTTAAATCACATTTGTATTCACATATTTCAGAAAATACACAGATACTACCTACTCGTTCATTATTTATTTTTATCTTTTTATAATTCAAATAATTTATAAACACTTTAAAAATATTATGGCATGCATTTTAGACCCATTTCTGTTCCTTCTTTTGGAGTATACGTCTTGTCAATGACTGGCAGGAAGGGAAACTACGTAAGAACCTCGTGCCCACTAATTCTTTTATGAACGAAGAAAAAAATGATTTACTTTTACTACGGAAAGATAAAAAAAGGAAAAGGCAAATGTTTCAATTTTCAAACAAGCAGGCTGAGGAAAAAGATGTATGAGCACACATGTTTTATTAGTGTCCAAACTACAACAATGTGAATAATGAATAGTTATTGATTACGGTATGTATTTGAGAATAAGATGATTATCCAGATATTGTAGCCATTTACGGACAAATCTTCAACCAACACTCTCAAGTAGGGTTAATAGCACAAAACGTCCCTACATTTGACACTTATTGTAGAAAACATCCATACGTTTTATTTTTTTGCATTTTTGTCATTATTTCAACATTTCATTGCAGAAATTGTCATTTTCACCATTTTTGAATGTAATGACCAAAATACCCTCCTATTTAAATAAAATAAAAAAGAAAAGAAAAATAAAGAATAAATTGCAATCTTACTCCTAAATGTTTTAAAAAGTACAAGTGAGTTCAAATAATTATTAAAATGCCTAATAGTACAAAATATCCTTACATTTGGCCTGTAGTGTGCAAAACGTCTCTATGTTTCAAATTGATAAAAATGATTTTTTTCGCAATTAAACGTAAAAATACGGATGAAAATGCAAAAATAAATTGAAATGTATGGACCTTTTCCACAAGAAATGTCAAACGTAGGGACGTTTTCCACAAAAAAGTGTCAAACGTATGGATGTTTTGTGCTATTAGACCTTATTAAAATTGAAACCATTGTCAAACCGCCAAACCTCCATACCATTTCCAAAATACCATCACCCAAACTCCAGCGGCACCACCTATTCCGAAGAGATCCATGTCATTTCAACACACAAATCGACTATACTCACCAGTAAGCTTCTCTTCATGGTCTTAAAACATCAATAAATGGTTTAGCGGTATGGAGGTTCGACAGTTTGGACGATGGTTGGTCGAAGTTTTTTCATTTCTAAAGTGGCAATCCCATTTGGAGGTGAGAATAGTATGTTGGTGTGTTGGAAATGACATTGATCTCTCCGAAAGAGGTGGTGTCGTCGGAGTTTGGATGATGGTATTTTGGAAATCGTATGGAGGTTCAGCGGTTTGGCATTGGTTTCAATTTTAATAAGGCCTAATAGTACAAAACATCCCTACGTTTGATATTTCTTGCGGAAAACATCCATACATTTCAATTTTTTTTTGCATTTTCATTTTTATTTTAACGTTTCATTGCGAAAAATGTCATTTTCATCAATTTGAAATGTAAGGATGTTTTACACGCTACAAGCCAAACGTAGGGATGTTTTGTGCTATTAGATATTTTAATAATTATTTAACTCACTTACATTTTTAAAACATTTAGGCATAAGATTGCAATTTGTTCTTTATTTTTCTTTTATTTTTTCTGGTTTTATTTAAACAGGAGGGTATTTTGGTCATTTTACATTCAAAAATGGTGAAAATGACGTTTTCTGCAATGAAACGTTGAAATAAGGACGAAAATGCAAAAAAATGAAACGTAAGGACGTTTTCCGCAATATAGTGTCAAACGTAGGGACGTTTTGTGCTGTTAACCCCTCTCAAGTATGAGTCAATTTCAACCCGGCCCCACTCCAAGGAAAAAAGAGAGGAAAAAAAATTAACTTTTTCTGTTGCATAATTAGTAGTTCAAACAACATTTTACATTTCAAAAGTCAAACAAATAACCTCAGTTGATTATAATTTTGTACATAATTATCGATTGCGTCTTGACAGAGTGTAGTTTACACATCGGGCGCATGTTGAAGCACCCCTGTAACCTCCCTTACTTCCTACATTGCATAAAAAAAATACTCGGAAAAATTTTACATCTAAGAGGCTAATTATAACTCATTTCAAAACTAAGACACGAGGTTTAAAATTTCAAAAATTAAAATTTATTAAATTTTATTTATAGAATAATTAATTAAACATATATTTTATTAATGAAATATATTAATGACACAATTTTATACAATTTGAAGTCGGAACTTATTTCATGGTCACAAAATATTAAATTAATTAGTCACAAATTATTTATCAGTTACAATTTAATAAAATGTGAGTCATGATAATTACATATCATTTATTTGACACAAATTAACTGATTATTAATCACAGTCAAACAAATAATTAGTATCAAACACCTACCCTACCATATCCGATCCCATCCACTACCACAACCTTTGCATCACTACTACAACAACTACCACCACCAATATATCCACGACTAACGGCACGAGATCCACCAACACCATTGCAAATAACCCCCCGCCCCCGCCCCCCCAAATATCACCAAACCATGAAAATCGCCGTCGCCACCACTTCAACAATTAATAAAAACCAATCAAATCTGGTGTGGCCACCACCCTTCACATCCAAATACCACCCCCCAAAAATCATCTCAAACCATGGCAACAACAAATCGAGGCAAATGCTCGTCCACAAATCGATACAAATCACAAACCATGCGTGGCACGATGCCATTTCGAGCTGTACACGGTGGCATATCCTGTTGGAAATTTATGCCCACCGGGAAAATGGAGATGAAAATTAAGGAATAGAAATTCAAGAAGATGGAAATTAACAAGGAAAAACAAACCAATATGGAAGGCTCAAACACGAAAATGATTCGTTGTCCTCAAACGATATTTGCCCCTTCTCGTTTACAAATTTGGTGCTTAAAAGGTTTTATGGCAAATAGTTCGTAGGATTGATCAAGCCTTGTTGTAGAAAATCACAAAAGTACAAATGATTTTTCCACCCGAATCTTGAAGAACACTTGAAGAACATGAATATGGAGGGAAGAAAGTTTAATTCTTTCATGTGGATTTGTTTATATGTTTTTCACATACTTATAATTATTTTTCAACGTCCATTAATCACTTATTTATAGACATGAAACATTGCCACACGAAAAGGTGCCAATAACGAAATGAAAAGCCGCCAAAATTCAAACCAAAAAATTGTCCAACGGTCCCTAATATATAACCATGCGACCGCATGGTTTATCCAGTCCGAGGCCACATCACCATGCGACCGCATGGATATTTGCCCATGCGGTCGCATGGGCCAAATTTTGGCCCTGTTCAGATTTCAATTCCGTTTTCATTTCGATTTCAATTTCGTTTTCATCCTATACACCGTTTATTGATTGTGAACAATATTTTCCATCAATCCCCCACTTGTTCAAAATTCAATAAACTCTCATATTCAAAGTAAACAATACTCATGCATAAGGATTAGATATCTTTCGATTTGAATCTAACCATAGTGTAATTCAAACAAAGTAAAGTCGAAATCAAAGGTAGCGTGAAACTTTGAACCATTTGTTCCATGTGACAATACCGGTAAGAATACACACACGAGCATTACGTGTTCTCAAATTCCTCAACTCGCTTAGTACTAATATGGCCTAGCGCTCATCCTATTCAACAAACTTTTAAGAGAGAAACTCCAACTCTCTATTGAGGCGGCACCACCTCGAAGTTTGTTTAGGTAAAGTTCTTCCAGTACCTTTGTTACTTTTAGAAGTACTTGTGTTTTAGTACTAAACTTCATTAAGAGCTTCAATGCTCAACCCTCATTTCAGTAACAATCAGCATTATTTTACTTAGGATAGGGTTATTGCGGATTTTAATATTGCCGAAACCATCCCACATATCGAATGACTTGTTTGTTACCCTTTGAACCCATGGATTACCCCTTTGAGTAAGCGATGGGTAGGGTTGCCGTCATTGGTGGACCTTTATAGTTTAGGAGTTTCAACCCCATTCTACTCGAAGTATATGCCACTAAAGTTTTATTTAGTGGTCTAGTTAAAGGATTCGCTAAATTCTCTTCGAAAATTATTCCACCTTTGATAATTTCCTTGTGACGTCACCTTTAAGACTTATATGTCTTTACTTTTCATTTCATGTGACTTAATATCTTATCAAAGTATAGCTAGCCAACGATCGATTCATTTGATAGATACAATTTGTCACCGCCAAGAAATCTTTTTGTGAAGCCATATGCTTCTCACTTGCTTTATTTAAAGCTTTATTTATATCCAAACATGATTTGAACATTTTTATCAAATCATTACACTTCTCAATCAATTTTATTGTAGATCTCATACTTGGGTATTCATATTTCATTATTGAAATATTACAGTGATCTTCAACTTATGAATACTCTTAAATATTCACATTGGTTTTGAAAGCGCCGTGATTGGCTTTCACCTAAATTATCCACTTAAACTTAATGATAATGTATCTCATCCTTATAATTATAATCATAAGGACTTTTCTACCTTTTTTTCCTTCATAGATATCTTTCTATGATTAATATGTAAATGATATGGTAACTTTTAAATTAAGTTACCCCCACAATTCCTCACTTAGGAATTTATATGCAATCATGTAATATTGCATTCATAAATATTGAACTTTTCATATAGGTTCACAAGCATTTAAAGTTAACCTCCACATTTCGAGTTATACTCGAACTTAGAGTTATAAACTCTTTCATAGTTCAATCCATTTATCACTTAGATAATATCAATATTGTTCACACAAATGAAAATCAAGAGAGAATAAAGCTACTCGAATGGGCCACCTCGGCCCCGCCCTTGTTTGAATAGGGTCGACGTGGCCCTGTTCCAATAGCATAGCCCACGAAGAGATGCCCAAGTTCTATTGATTTTAGAGTTGATTACAAATGCCATTATTTCTATTTTTCATGAAAGTTGAAGTGATTGGTATTCCAAATAATGCTTAGGGATGATTCAATATATAACCTTGTTTGATATAGATTATAAATTTAAGTCAAAAACTAATAATTAAAATGTTATCACTATTTTATGGAAGTTACAACTTTTCAACCAATATATTTTATCAACTTTTGTCAAAATATGTTAAAAATTAATTTTTAATATATACCAAACACAGGCATGATCAAGTAACAATTAAGAATTTTGTTAATAACATAATGTAGCAGAGTGTGGAGGGTATTTTGAGAAATTTATAAGTACTACTTACTTATTTATCATTTATTTTTATATAATTATAAAATATTTATAAATACTTAAATCACATTTGTATTCACATATCTCGGAAAATACACAAATACTACCTACTCATTCATTATTTATTTTTATTTTTATATAATTCAAATTATTTATAAACACTTTAAAAATATTATGACATGTATTTTAGACCCACTTCTGTTCCTTCTTTTGGAGTATACATCTTATCAATAACTGGGGGGGAAGGAAAAGTACATAAGAGCCTCGTCCACTAATTCTTTTATGAACGAAGGAAAAAAAAAAAAGATTTATTTTGCTATGAAAAAAAAAAGGCAAATGTTACAAGTACAATGCAACATTAACAAAAGTATTGTACAAAATATTTGACAAACTCGACAAGTGACGGTCCCCTATTAGAGGGGCGGCTGGGGATTTTATACATATATCTTTATCCAATGTTACAACTTTCAAACAAGCAGGCCAAGAAAAAAGACGTATGGGCACGCATGTTTTATTAGTGTCCAAACAGTAGCGATGCGAATGACGAATAGTTATTGATTACGGTACGTATTTGAGACGGTTTTCCAGATATTGTAGCCATTTATGGACAAACCTTTAACCAGCACTCTTAAGTACGAGTCAATTTCAACCCGGCCCCACCCCAAGGAAAAAAGAGAGAAAAAAATTAAGGCCCCATTCTTTTCACTATTTTCAAGTCGTCTTCTATTTTCAATTTTTGAAAACAGTGAAAACGCGTTCTCTTTTTCGTTTTTGAAAACAAATTTTCAAAAACAAAAGAAAAAAATTGTAAAGAAAACATAAAACGTCAATTTGGGCGTTTTCTGTATAAAATCCAAAAAATATTTGAAAACACGAAAAACGGGAGAGAGAAAACCATTCAAGTCGTGTCTCTTCCGACTCCTTTTCTCTCTTCCTTCAATCGTATCTATCTCCTCCCTTCTCGATGCCGACTCCGACTTACCTGCACCATTCGAATTATAGCTTTCCCCATGAACACGACGCTACAACTAGGATTTTCTATTAGGGTATTCATTTCTCCTCTGACGACATTGTTTGAGCCTCTCGCCTTCTTGACAATGAAATTCGAATACTCAAGGTTTTTCTGTCTTTCTCTTTCTTCCTGAGTGAGAAATTAGATTACAACTTTGTTTTGTTACGTGATACACAATTTATTTTCTTTAGGAAGAGTTGCAGAGAACAAATCTGGGGATTTGAGTTTCCGTGGGTTAATGTTAAATTCTGTGATTTTCTTTTAATGCTACTAAAATAAGTTAAATGGTTTCCAGTTTACCAATAGTTTAGGGAATAGGTAACTGGTGTAATGTGCAGGATTTTCGTTGATTTTGGTGGTGGTAGTGGTTAATTTTGGTTGCTGGTTCATGGTGGTGGTATTGATTTTGACAGTAGTTGATGGTGTTGATTTTGGTGGGCTTTGTGGTGGTGTTGTGGTCGATTTTTCAATAAAATATTATAAAAAACTATTCTCAAAATTTAAAAGTAAGCGTGTATTTCATTTTTGTGTTTTGAGAAACAATTTTGCAGAATGACAAAAAGAACGTATTTTCAACAATTTCAAAACAAGCACTCAAAGCACAATCCAAAATGAATTTAAAACTCAAAACTACAAAATCGAAATACAAAGAGAACAGCCCCTAACTTTTGTGTTGCTTAATTAGTAGTTCAACCAACATTTTACATTCCAAAAGTGAGACAAATAATCTCAGTCAATTATAATTTTGTACATAATAACGGTTGCCTCTTGACGGAGTGTAGCTTATACATCGGGCACATGTGGAAGCACCTTTGTAACCTTCCTTATATCCTACGTTGTATAAAAAAATACTTGGAAAAATTTTATATCTAAAAGGTTAATTATAACACATTTCAAAACTAAGACACAAGGTTTAAAATTTCAAAAATCAAATATTATTAAATTTTATTTATAGAATAATTAATTAAACGTATATTTTATTAATTAAATATACTAATGTCACAATTTTATACAATTCGGTCACAAATTATTTCTTGGTCACCAATCAAAAATTTTATAAGTCGCAATTTATTCTTTTGTCATAATTTATATCTTGGTCACAAATAATAAATTTTACAAGTCGGAACTTATTTCATGGCCACAAAATATAAATTAATTGGTCACAAATTATTTATTAGTTACAACTTAACAAAATGTGAGTCATGATCATATTATTTAAGTTACATATTATTTATTTGGCACAAATTAACTAATTATTGATAACAATCAATCAAATAATTGGTATCAAACACCCACCCTATCATATCCGATCGCATTCACTACCACAACCTTCACGCCACTGCTACAACAACAACTTCCACCACCAATATATCCATCACTAACGGCACGAGATCCACCAACAACATTGCCAATAAATCCACCCCCAATATCACCGAACCATGGAAATTGCCATCGCCACCACTTCAACAATTAATAAAAACCAACCAAATCTAGCATGGCCACCACCCTTCACCTCCAAGTACCACCCCCAAAAATCATCTCAAACATGGTAGCCACAAACCGTGGAAAATGCTCGTCCACAAATCGATACAAATCACAAACTATGCATGGCACAGCACCATTTTGAGCTGCACACGATGGCATATCCTCTTCTGCATTGGTTATGAGCAGTGACATCGTCGATGAATGATGGGAGACTTGGGCGCAACAGTGATGCTGCTTCCATGGACGAGAGTGGCATCATCACAAAGATGAGTGGTGGTGTAAGGTTGCGCCGTGCAGTCTTGTGTTGCTGGATTTGAGAGTGTGCCGTGCTGTGATTGGTGATGGTAGGTAGAGAGATTGAGAAGATAGAAGATGGGGAGAGAGAGAGAGAGAAGATGGTGGAAATGGTTTTTAGGTTTCGAAAAGAAATTAAATTGAGGTTATCGGGGTGGGGGGGATGGATTAGATAAGGGGTGATGGGGGGGGGGGGGGGGATGGATTAGTTTAATTTTTATAAGATTGTTATTAATATTTAAAATTTTAATTATGTCTGATTTTTGAAAGAAAAACGTGTTATTCTGAATTGTGAATTGGAATCTTGAAAATACTTAATCCTTGTAATTTTCACCAAATACTTTCACGCATGCAATGTTAGGCAAGGACGGAGGTAGGGGGATTGGGCTGGGCTTTCCCCCGGCCCATTTTATTTTGATATTGTTTTGATGTGTAAATATGTTTTTTTTTTTTCTTTTCTGTTAACATATTATGATATTACAATAAACAAAAGTTTTAATTATTTTTTCTATAATACAGTTCAATTATATTCAATCCTTTTTACCAAGCATACTATTAGATGATGCTTGATATACACGATTTGGTAGTATTAGATAGCATTAAGAAGATAAAAAAAAAAAATGATCTGTTTATTTATAGCCAGGTTTTCTTTGACAATATTTGAATTAGTCTTCTTAATGAGGTTAATCTTTTAAGATAGAATTCGAAATCTTAATATATTATTAGTAACCATTAAACTCTCACGAATTTCAAGATTAATATTTTCAAAAGAACCATTGTCTTGTGAGTGAATGTTAAGTAATAAATTTTACATTGGATAACATTAAGAATAATAATCTATATATAAGAGTTTGGACTTCTTTTTTTAACGATGTTGAGGATGTGTTTGATTGACTTTATTTTCCATGAAAAATGTTATTTTTCAACCCAAGTTCCTACTTTTGGGATTTTTGAATCACATTTTTTTCATGAATAATATTTTTCAAAAGTTGGTCATGTTATCATGATTTCCTCAAAAAAATAAGGAAAATATTTTCTTTAGGAGGGGGGATGATTTTTATTTTTCGAGCAATTCAAAAGCAAATTGAACACTACTGAACACAAAAATATACTTTTAAGGTTGGTTTTTATTTTCCATGCAAATAAGTTTAAATAATTTATCAAGAACAAGGAAAATACAAAAAAGAAAAAGAATGGTGCAGCAAACACAATGGAGAAATGACATGTAGATTATGTGATTAAATAACTTTTAACGGTTGATGGTCACGTGAATTAGCCAATAAGTGGGTCTACAATCCCATAAAAAGTAAAAAAATGAGTAATTAAGAGCTTTTTTGGTAAAGTTATTTTTTTTTTCATTAAAAATGATCAAATTACTTCGATTTGAAAAAGTTTTTTTTTTCATTCATAATTTCGTGAAACTCATCAACTTTTATTAACTTTATTCACTCAAAATATACGTCAAAGATCAAATAAAATGTTAGCTATGTATTATTTATTACCACGCAAAAGTCAAAAATATGTCACTCGCATCACATTTTCTAATACTTCTAGAAAATGCAACCTACTTGAAGTTGAAGGGCTCTATTGAAATTATACTACTTCTATCTTGTAAAGATAGACTTAGTTTCTTTGTTCGTCTATATCAAATCATAGATTACCTTTCTTGTTGAAAGTATAAATATTATTTTAGTTTTTTAATATGTCTATATTATTTGTTATCGAAAAAATATAAACTAATTCTATTCAAATAATTATATAATATATATAGGAATATAGTATTAATTACATTTGCTTACAAGTCATGCACTAAGGGTCCGTTTGATTATAAAGATGGAATTTCGGTGGAAGGAAAATGAATTTCATTGAATTGAATTGATGGGAAATTGTTTTTCTGGGAATTGTAAATTATTGTATTTGATTGATATAATTTTTCACGTGAAAAATGTTTAAATTAAAGTGTTTTTTTTATGTCCGTTTGGTTTTGTTTTACATAAAAATTGTCAATTAAAGGGATAAAATTTACTGGTATTGGGGAAGAAATTTGTTTCCATTGCCAAAACAAAAAAACAAAAATTTCAAGAAAATCATCTATCTTTTTATGTTCGTTTGGCTTTATTTTACAGGAAAATTGTCAATTAAAGGAAAATATTTTTTTTACAATAACTCTTAGTATTTGTCTTCATTGCCCAAAATTTAAAAAAAAAAAAAAAAAAAAAGAATTGGGAAACTACAAAATCGTGACCGGTTCGCCGGTTTACTACGGTTAAACCGGCTAGTTTGGTAGGTTTTTAAGTGGTTTAGTTATAAGCGGTTAACCGGGCACGATTGGCCCAATTTTGGGCTCGGTTCCCGTTATACCAATTGAATCAACTGGGCTGGTTTTGACAACATTGCATTTTTCACATCCAAATCCAGGTTTTATTTCACACATTGTATGGAAGGTGGAATTCCAATTCCATTTTCCATGAAATTCCACCTCCAATCAAACACTACCTAAAAGATGAGGATAAATTAATCCAGGACTTCTTTTATTTGCTAATAACTTTATGTGATCAAGTTAAAGTATTTTTAAAAAGAATAAGACTGCATATGGCATCGTTTTTGCTTTTGCTCCTTGCAAACGATACTTTTTATTTTGAAAACTCTCGTGATCAGACAAAACAGTTTTAAAAAATTATTCAAATGAATCCGAAAGTAATTTCTTAATTTTAGAAGTAATTTTTGACTTTTCCAAAACCTTGTCAAACGAACCATAAATTCAATTACAAGGTTAAGATTTATAATGTTGATCTTGCCATACATTTTTTTTAAGATACAAATTTTTTAACACCCTAAAAAAAGTCTGTATCTTAAATTAAAAGTTATTTTTTTTATTTGAATTTGATTATCACCTGATTTATTTTCTTCTTCTTCTTCTTCATCACGGGATGGAGTAATTCTGAAGAACTTTTACACGTTCGAAACCAGTACTGGACCAAGTCCAAATCTTCTAGATGGGCCCAACGATTCAAGACAAAGTGGCCTAAACGCGAAGGTTTCTGATCCACAAATATAGGCCCACTATCCCGTCATGTTTCCTTTCCTTTTCGTGCCTTGTTTTTATGAAATATTCAAATTATACTATAAAATATTTTTTAAATAAAAAATTCTGCATTTTATTTAGTAAAAATAAAAAATACAAAATTGCATCTCTCATCAATTAATTGATTCTCTGGCTATAATCATTCCACCAAACACGCCTCAACACTCCCAAGTTATCTTGCCAAAAAAATCTCCAAATTATAGTCTTACTAAAAATAAAAAATTACCAATGGCTTGAAGAATTTCCCCATTCGGTCACATTCACAACATTTTCCCAATGTTTTGGAAATCGACCCGGAAAAATGTGAAGGGTCAAGGGTCAAAAAATTCAATCAGGGTCGAACCGGGATCAAATTGGATGCAATAAATACATACAAAAATAATAAAATACTATGAAAACAATAATTATTTTTAAAATTTTTCATATAATAATTTGTTATTAGATTCATAATTCTATAATTTGTTATTATACCACTATTCCACATTGGAAGTTTATGAAACTATTGGAGATAAGTGTATCTATAAAATGCACTATCCCACATTAGAAATTTATGAAACTATTTGAAAAAGGTTGATCTATAAAAGAAGCATGTCATCCAATATTTCTCTATGAATCTTTGAATTGTTGTTTATGAGGTCTATATATGAAGTTGATTTTTTTTTAAACTAAAAAAAAAAAAAAAGAATTGGGAAACTACAAAATCGTGACCGGTTCGCCGGTTTACTACGGTTAAACCGGCTAGTTTGGTAGGTTTTTAAGTGGTTTAGTTATAAGCGGTTAACCGGGCACGATTGGCCCAATTTTGGGCTCGGTTCCCGTTATACCAATTGAATCAACTGGGCTGGTTTTGACAACATTGCATTTTTCACATCCAAATCCAGGTTTTATTTCACACATTGTACCAAGAAATTGATATCTGTGCTGCGATTTCGCGTTTACCCATTTTTTCCACTGTTTATGAAATCCTTAGTAGTCTTGAAGAAACTTATATATTCATCCTGAAATTTTACAATTCAATAAGTTCCAAGGGGAGTTCGTGCTTGTTGAGATTGTATTTCCAACATCCTATTTTCTTGTTAACATATGCTAAATGTGGAAGAATTCACAACGCAGAGCATGTATTCAAGTTGATGGATAAACATGATGTCGCTTGGAATGTGATGATCCTTGGTTATGGTTAAAGAGGGATGGGATATTTGGCTGTGAAGTGTTTTCCAATAAATGCAAATCTTGGGAATTAAGGGTGATTCTGCTACTTCTATACCTGTTTAGAGTGATTTGGTTCATGTGTATGCCCAACGTGGATGCTCTGTATTTTCTCAGTTGAATAATAAAGAGTAAGTGTCACAGAACACAACGATTGGAAGGTTCAGCAAGCAAGGGGTTGACGGAGAAGCTCGGAAACTCCTAGAGCAGATGAAAATTTTCGAAATTCATCCTAATTAGGCCACTTTCAAATTCGCCATCAGCATGTAGTCATTCAAGTCTTATCGAAGAGAGTTCAAAAAATCTAACAACACGAGAGCCAAATGGTGATATGAATAAATTAGTTACATTTCAGACGACGATATTGGTGTCTATATATATATTAAATTACAGCAATTAAGGTAACATAGCCCCTGGAGATTAATCAAATTATATTCCAAATGACACAAAAAATTGGACTTCGAAAATAAAGATTATACATGAAATATCCAAAGTTGCACTAATCTTGGTTAAGAATTAGATATGCACATATTACTTGTAATCAATTTGTAAAAAATTTCTAGAAGATAATTCAATGCGATCCCTCGTCGGATGTCACACATGATGAATATATCATTGAAACTAATCCACCACGGTCTCCGATGGTGAGTAATCTCAACTCACCTGCTAACAGTATTGTAGCAAGCAACTTTCTTTTGAATTTGAATCACCAAATGTCCACCAACCCATTTTTCTGTATTTGAAAAATTTTCAGTTACAATATCAAAAAGAAAACTTTATTATGGTACTTTTGGGATTTTAATAGGGTTTAGTAGTAATTTCGATTATTAATTGGATTAAATAGTATAAAATGAATTATTATATGTTAAATGAGGTATCTATGATTTTTTTTCCCTTCCTTTTTTGCTGAACATTCATTAAAGGGACCAGGTCGCTACAAGTAATTATGAGGGACTTGATTTCATAGTGAAAAGAATGTAATAAAAGATTAGTTGTAAAGCGGATATTAAAGTATAAGTTTAATTAAATATAACGATTTAAAATTCATTTAATACATGTTAATTATCACCTAAACGTGTGCTAGATAACATTGTTCATAAAATTGATTGATTGTAATTGACGGACTACATTTGATAAATTAAGTCCATATTTGATCTCCATTCTTAAAATTCAATTTTTT
>NC_036239.1:5745143-5751863 GCF_002742605.1 Olea europaea var. sylvestris
TTTTTTTTTTCTTTTCTGTTAACATATTATGATATTACAATAAACAAAAGTTTTAATTATTTTTTCTATAATACAGTTCAATTATATTCAATCCTTTTTACCAAGCATACTATTAGATGATGCTTGATATACACGATTTGGTAGTATTAGATAGCATTAAGAAGATAAAAAAAAAAAATGATCTGTTTATTTATAGCCAGGTTTTCTTTGACAAACATAAAAATATTTGAATTAGTCTTCTTAATGAGGTTAATCTTTTAAGATAGAATTCGAAATCTTAATATATTATTAGTAACCATTAAACTCTCACGAATTTCAAGATTAATATTTTCAAAAGAACCATTGTCTTGTGAGTGAATGTTAAGTAATAAATTTTACATTGGATAACATTAAGAATAATAATCTATATATAAGAGTTTGGACTTCTTTTTTTAACGATGTTGAGGATGTGTTTGATTGACTTTATTTTCCATGAAAAATGTTATTTTTCAACCCAAGTTCCTACTTTTGGGATTTTTGAATCACATTTTTTTCATGAATAATATTTTTCAAAAGTTGGTCATGTTATCATGATTTCCTCAAAAAAATAAGGAAAATATTTTCTTTAGGAGGGGGGATGATTTTTATTTTTCGAGCAATTCAAAAGCAAATTGAACACTACTGAACACAAAAATATACTTTTAAGGTTGGTTTTTATTTTCCATGCAAATAAGTTTAAATAATTTATCAAGAACAAGGAAAATACAAAAAAGAAAAAGAATGGTGCAGCAAACACAATGGAGAAATGACATGTAGATTATGTGATTAAATAACTTTTAACGGTTGATGGTC
The DNA here is from genome assembly GCF_002742605.1 of Olea europaea var. sylvestris. NCBI lineage: Eukaryota > Viridiplantae > Streptophyta > Magnoliopsida > Lamiales > Oleaceae > Olea > Olea europaea. The sequence continues at coordinate 5,745,975 of NC_036239.1, forward strand.
ACGTGAATTAGCCAATAAGTGGGTCTACAATCCCATAAAAAGTAAAAAAATGAGTAATTAAGAGCTTTTTTGGTAAAGTTATTTTTTTTTTCATTAAAAATGATCAAATTACTTCGATTTGAAAAAGTTTTTTTTTTCATTCATAATTTCGTGAAACTCATCAACTTTTATTAACTTTATTCACTCAAAATATACGTCAAAGATCAAATAAAATGTTAGCTATGTATTATTTATTACCACGCAAAAGTCAAAAATATGTCACTCGCATCACATTTTCTAATACTTCTAGAAAATGCAACCTACTTGAAGTTGAAGGGCTCTATTGAAATTATACTACTTCTATCTTGTAAAGATAGACTTAGTTTCTTTGTTCGTCTATTTCAAATCATAGATTACCTTTCTTGTTGAAAGTATAAATATTATTTTAGTTTTTTAATATGTCTATATTATTTGTTATCGAAAAAATATAAACTAATTCTATTCAAATAATTATATAATATATATAGGAATATAGTATTAATTACATTTGCTTACAAGTCATGCACTAAGGGTCCGTTTGATTATAAAGATGGAATTTCGGTGGAAGGAAAATGAATTTCATTGAATTGAATTGATGGGAAATTGTTTTTCTGGGAATTGTAAATTATTGTATTTGATTGATATAATTTTTCACGTGAAAAATGTTTAAATTAAAGTGTTTTTTTTATGTCCGTTTGGTTTTGTTTTACATAAAAATTGTCAATTAAAGGGATAAAATTTACTGGTATTGGGGAAGAAATTTGTTTCCATTGCCAAAACAAAAAAACAAAAATTTCAAGAAAATCATCTATCTTTTTATGTTCGTTTGGCTTTATTTTACAGGAAAATTGTCAATTAAAGGAAAATATTTTTTTTACAATAACTCTTAGTATTTGTCTTCATTGCCCAAAAAAAAAAAAAATCCAAAAAAGTTAAAAAAACGCTACAGTAATCTAGAATTGCAATTCTCACCATATTGGTGAGAATTGCAATTCCTTCATTTGGTGGAATTGGGCCGATGTGGCACAAAACACGGAAATGCAATTCTAGGTCATTAAAATGCTATCAAACACCATTAAATTGGAAGGTGGAATTCCAATTCCATTTTCCATGAAATTCCACCTCCAATCAAACACTACCTAAAAGATGAGGATAAATTAATCCAAGACTTCTTTTATTTGCTAATAACTTTATGTGATCAGGTTAAAGTATTTTTAAAAAGAATAAGAGTGCATATGGCATCGTTTTTGCTTTTGCTCCTTGCAAACGATACTTTTTATTTTGAAAACTCTCGTGATCAGACAAAACAGTTTTAAAAATTATTCAAATGAATTCGAAAGTAATTTCTTAATTTTAGAAGTAATTTTTGACTTTTCCAAAACCTTGTCAAACGAACCATAAATTCAATTACAAGGTTAAGATTTATAATGTTGATCTTGCCATACATTTTTTTTAAGATACAAATTTTTTAACACCCTAAAAAAAGTCTGTATCTTAAATTAAAAGTTATTTTTTTTATTTGAATTTGATTATCACCTGATTTATTTTCTTCTTCTTCTTCTTCATCACGGGATGGAGTAATTCTGAAGAACTTTTACACGTTCGAAACCAGTACTGGACCAAGTCCAAATCTTCTAGATGGGCCCAACGATTCAAGACAAAGTGGCCTAAACGCGAAGGTTTCTGATCCACAAATATAGGCCCACTATCCCGTCATGTTTCCTTTCCTTTTCGTGCCTTGTTTTTATGAAATATTCAAATTATACTATAAAATATTTTTTAAATAAAAAATTCTGCATTTTATTTAGTAAAAATAAAAAATACAAAATTGCATCTCTCATCAATTAATTGATTCTCTGGCTATAATCATTCCACCAAACACGCCTCAACACTCCCAAGTTATCTTGCCAAAAAAATCTCCAAATTATAGTCTTACTAAAAATAAAAAATTACCAATGGCTTGAAGAATTTCCCCATTCGGTCACATTCACAACATTTTCCCAATGTTTTGGAAATCGACCCGGAAAAATGTGAAGGGTCAAGGGTCAAAAAATTCAATCAGGGTCGAACCGGGATCAAATTGGATGCAATAAATACATACAAAAATAATAAAATACTATGAAAACAATAATTATTTTTAAAATTTTTCATATAATAATTTGTTATTAGATTCATAATTCTATAATTTGTTATTATACCACTATTCCACATTGGAAGTTTATGAAACTATTGGAGATAAGTGTATCTATAAAATGCACTATCCCACATTAGAAATTTATGAAACTATTTGAAAAAGGTTGATCTATAAAAGAAGCATGTCATCCAATATTTCTCTATGAATCTTTGAATTGTTGTTTATGAGGTCTATATATGAAGTTGATTTTTTTTAAACTAAAAAAAAAAAAAAAAATTGGGAAACTACAAAATCGTGGAAGCATGTCATCCAATATTTCTCTATGAATCTTTGAATTGTTGTTTATGAGGTCTATATATGAAGTTGATTTTTTTTAAACTAAAAAAAAAAAAAAAAGAATTGGGAAACTACAAAATCGTGACCGGTTCGCCGGTTTACTACGGTTAAACCGGCTAGTTTGGTAGGTTTTTAAGTGGTTTAGTTATAAGCGGTTAACCGGGCACGATTGGCCCAATTTTGGGCTCGGTTCCCGTTATACCAATTGAATCAACTGGGCTGGTTTTGACAACATTGCATTTTTCACATCCAAATCCAGGTTTTATTTCACACATTGTACCAAGAAATTGATATCTGTGCTGCGATTTCGCGTTTACCCATTTTTTCCACTGTTTATGAAATCCTTAGTAGTCTTGAAGAAACTTATATATTCATCCTGAAATTTTACAATTCAATAAGTTCCAAGGGGAGTTCGTGCTTGTTGAGATTGTATTTCCAACATCCTATTTTCTTGTTAACATATGCTAAATGTGGAAGAATTCACAACGCAGAGCATGTATTCAAGTTGATGGATAAACATGATGTCGCTTGGAATGTGATGATCCTTGGTTATGGTTAAAGAGGGATGGGATATTTGGCTGTGAAGTGTTTTCCAATAAATGCAAATCTTGGGAATTAAGGGTGATTCTGCTACTTCTATACCTGTTTAGAGTGATTTGGTTCATGTGTATGCCCAACGTGGATGCTCTGTATTTTCTCAGTTGAATAATAAAGAGTAAGTGTCACAGAACACAACGATTGGAAGGTTCAGCAAGCAAGGGGTTGACGGAGAAGCTCGGAAACTCCTAGAGCAGATGAAAATTTTCGAAATTCATCCTAATTAGGCCACTTTCAAATTCGCCATCAGCATGTAGTCATTCAAGTCTTATCGAAGAGAGTTCAAAAAATCTAACAACACGAGAGCCAAATGGTGATATGAATAAATTAGTTACATTTCAGACGACGATATTGGTGTCTATATATATATTAAATTACAGCAATTAAGGTAACATAGCCCCTGGAGATTAATCAAATTATATTCCAAATGACACAAAAAATTGGACTTCGAAAATAAAGATTATACATGAAATATCCAAAGTTGCACTAATCTTGGTTAAGAATTAGATATGCACATATTACTTGTAATCAATTTGTAAAAAATTTCTAGAAGATAATTCAATGCGATCCCTCGTCGGATGTCACACATGATGAATATATCATTGAAACTAATCCACCACGGTCTCCGATGGTGAGTAATCTCAACTCACCTGCTAACAGTATTGTAGCAAGCAACTTTCTTTTGAATTTGAATCACCAAATGTCCACCAACCCATTTTTCTGTATTTGAAAAATTTTCAGTTACAATATCAAAAAGAAAACTTTATTATGGTACTTTTGGGATTTTAATAGGGTTTAGTAGTAATTTCGATTATTAATTGGATTAAATAGTATAAAATGAATTATTATATGTTAAATGAGGTATCTATGATTTTTTTTCCCTTCCTTTTTTGCTGAACATTCATTAAAGGGACCAGGTCGCTACAAGTAATTATGAGGGACTTGATTTCATAGTGAAAAGAATGTAATAAAAGATTAGTTGTAAAGCGGATATTAAAGTATAAGTTTAATTAAATATAACGATTTAAAATTCATTTAATACATGTTAATTATCACCTAAACGTGTGCTAGATAACATTGTTCATAAAATTGATTGATTGTAATTGACGGACTACATTTGATAAATTAAGTCCATATTTGATCTCCATTCTTAAAATTCAATTTTTTAAACAATTTATTTTAACTACACATTTTATCAAATTTTGAATCATATTTTTCATTAATTTTTATAAAAATTCATTAAAAATTTTATTTTTATCAAAATTAAACGTTGGCTTTCATTACCTTGGTACACTAATCTTGATTTCCAAAAATTTTTCATATAATAATTTGTTATTAGATTCATAATTCTATAATTTGTTATTATACCACTATTCCACATTGGAAGTTTATGAAACTATTGGAGATAAGTGTATCTATAAAATGCACTATCCCACATTAGAAATTTATGAAACTATTTGAAAAAGGTTGATCTATAAAAGAAGCATGTCATCCAATATTTCTCTATGAATCTTTGAATTGTTGTTTATGAGGTCTATATATGAAGTTGATTTTTTTTAAACTAAAAAAAAAAAAAAAGAATTGGGAAACTACAAAATCGTGACCGGTTCGCCGGTTTACTACGGTTAAACCGGCTAGTTTGGTAGGTTTTTAAGTGGTTTAGTTATAAGCGGTTAACCGGGCACGATTGGCCCAATTTTGGGCTCGGTTCCCGTTATACCAATTGAATCAACCGGGCTGGTTTTGACAACATTGCATTTTTCACATCCAAATCCAGGTTTTATTTCACACATTGTGCCAAGAAATTGATATCTGTGCTGCGATTTCGCGTTTACCCATTTTTTCCACTGTTTATGAAATCCTTAGTAGTCTTGAAGAAACTTATATATTCATCCTGAAATTTTACAATTCAATAAGTTCCAAGGGGAGTTCGTGCTTGTTGAGATTGTATTTCCAACATCCTATTTTCTTGTTAACATATGCTAAATGTGGAAGAATTCACAACGCAGAGCATGTATTCAAGTTGATGGATAAACATGATGTCGCTTGGAATGTGATGATCCTTGGTTATGGTTAAAGAGGGATGGGATATTTGGCTGTGAAGTGTTTTCCAATAAATGCAAATCTTGGGAATTAAGGGTGATTCTGCTACTTCTATACCTGTTTAGAGTGATTTGGTTCATGTGTATGCCTAACGTGGACGCTCTGTATTTTCTCAGTTGAATAATAAAGAGTAAGTGTCATGGAACACAACGATTGGAAGGTTCAGCAAGCAAGGGGTTGACGGAGAAGCTCGGAAACTCCTAGAGCAGATGAAAATTTTCGAAATTCATCCTAATTAGGCCACTTTCAAATTCGCCATCAGCATGTAGTCATTCAAGTCTTATCGAAGAGAGTTCAAAAAATCTAACAACACGAGAGCCAAATGGTGATATGAATAAATTAGTTACATTTCAGACGACGATATTGGTGTCTATATATATATTAAATTACAGCAATTAAGGTAACATAGCCCCTGGAGATTAATCAAATTATATTCCAAATGACACAAAAAATTGGACTTCGAAAATAAAGATTATACATGAAATATCCAAAGTTGCACTAATCTTGGTTAAGAATTAGATATGCACATATTACTTGTAATCAATTTGTAAAAAATTTCTAGAAGATAATTCAATGCGATCCCTCGTCGGATGTCACACATGATGAATATATCATTGAAACTAATCCACCACGGTCTCCGATGGTGAGTAATCTCAACTCACCTGCTAACAGTATTGTAGCAAGCAACTTTCTTTTGAATT
>NC_036239.1:5751876-5820502 GCF_002742605.1 Olea europaea var. sylvestris
CAACTTTCTTTTGAATTTGAATCACCGTATGTCCACCAACCCATTTTTCTGTATTTAAAAAATTTTCAGTTACAATATCAAAAAGAAAAGTTTATTATGGTACTTTTGGGATTTTAATAGGGTTAAGTAGTAATTTCGATTATTAATTGGATTAAATAGTATAAAATGAATTATTATATGTTAAATGAGGTATCTATGATTTTTTTTCCCTTCCTTTTTTGCTGAACATTCATTAAAGGGACCAGGTCGCTACAAGTAATTATGAGGGACTTGATTTCATAGTGAAAAGAATGTAATAAAAGATTAGTTGTAAAGCGGATATTAAAGTATAAGTTTAATTAAATATAACGATTTAAAATTCATTTAATACATGTTAATTATCACCTAAACGTGTGCTAGATAACATTGTTCATAAAATTGATTGATTGTAATTGACGGACTACATTTGATAAATTAAGTCCATATTTGATCTCCATTCTTAAAATTCAATTTTTTAAACAATTTATTTTAACTACACATTTTATCAAATTTTGAATCATATTTTTCATTAATTTTTATAAAAATTCATTAAAAATTTTATTTTTATCAAAATTAAACGTTGGCTTTCATTACCTTGGTACACTAATCTCGATTTCCGACAAAGTGTCTGACAATTTTAAATTTAATTGAATAACAATTCTAAAAAATGTTTAGATTAATATTATTCTTGTATTAATAGTTGTATCTCAATTCTCATCTGCCCGTTGAACTGTCATGATAGGTGGTTGGATGGAGGACCCACCCAAGCTTAATATTCATTCTGATTTAAGTGGTTTAGTTATAAGCGGTTAACCGGGCACGATTGGCCCAATTTTGGGCTCGGTTCCCGTTATACCAATTGAATCAACCGGGCTGGTTTTGACAACATTGCATTTTTCACATCCAAATCCAGGTTTTATTTCACACATTGTGATTTGGTTGGTTTTATAAATTTAAAATAAATAAAACTTTAATTCAAAAATCATAAATTAATTGGAATTTTGTTGCCTCGCAGGAGCATCAATTAATGTTGTTAATAATGTCAATTACTACCCCTTGGGGCATAGCTCAATGGTGTAAAGGATAGAAGTGATATTATCTCATACCTTACTGGCAGCCGTAGTGTAGTAGTTCGATTCTTGAGACATGAATTGGACTTCTTGTAGGCGCAGTGTACAGACAACTCTTGTTTCCTGACCTGTTGGGACACATCCCACAATTTACCTTCCTCTACGGGCGAGGCGGGGCCGTAGGAGCCCTCAAAGTTAGGATTCAACCTTTTTTTAATAATGTCAATTACTGCCCAATAAATCTCACGGACTTTTAAAATTTTATGCTAAATGTGGAAGAATTCACAACGCAGAGCATGTATTCAAGTTGATGGATAAACATGATGTCGCTTGGAATGTGATGATTCTTGGTTATGGTTAAAGAGGGATGGGATATTTGGCTGTGAAGTGTTTTCCAATAAATGCAAATCTTGGGAATTAAGGGTGATTCTGCTACTTCTATACCTGTTTAGAGTGATTTGGTTCATGTGTATGCCTAACGTGGACGCTCTGTATTTTCTCAGTTGAATAATAAAGAGTAAGTGTCATGGAACACAACGATTGGAAGGTTCAGCAAGCAAGGGCTTGACGGAGAAGCTCGGAAACTCCTAGAGGAGATGAAAATTTTCGAGATTCATCCTAATTAGGCCACTTTCAAATTCGCCATCAGCATGTAGTCATTCAAGTCTTATCGAAGAGAGTTCAAAAAATCTAACAACACGAGAGCCAGATGGTGATATGCATAAATTAATTACATTTCGGACGAGGATATTGGTGTCTATATATATTAAATTACAGCGATTAAGGTAACATAGCCCCTGGACATTAATCAAATTATATTCCAAATGACACAAAAAATTGGACTTCGAAAATAAAGATTATACATGAAATATCCAAAGTTGCACTAATCTTGGTTAAGAATTAGATATGCACATATTACTTGTAATCAATTTGTAAAAAATTTCTAGAAGATAATTCAATGCGATCCCTCGTCGGATGTCACACATGATGAATATATCATTGAAACCAATCCACCACGTTCGCTGATGGTGAGCAATCTCAACTCACCTACTAATAGTATTGTAGCTGTCAACTTTCTTTTGAATTTGAATCACCGTATGTCCACCAACCCATTTTTCTGTATTTAAAAAATTTTCAGTTACAATATCAAAAAGAAAAGTTTATTATGGTACTTTTGGGATTTTAATAGGGTTAAGTAGTAATTTCGATTATTAATTGGATTAAATAGTATAAAATGAATTATTATATGTTAAATGAGGTATCTATGATTTTTTTTCCCTTCCTTTTTTGCTGAACATTCATTAAAGGGACCAGGTTTGCTACAAGTAATTATGAGGGACTTGATTTCATAGTGAAAAGAATGTAATAAAAGATTAGTTGTAAAGCGGATATTAAAGTATAAGTTTAATTAAATATAACGATTTAAAATTCATTTAATTATCACCTAAACGTGTGCTAGATAACATTGTTCATAAAATTGATTGATTGTAATTGACGGACTACATTTGATAAATTAAGTCCATATTTGATCTCCATTCTTAAAATTCAATTTTTTAAACAATTTATTTTAACTACACATTTTATCAAATTTTGAATCATATTTTTCATTAATTTTTATAAAAATTCATTAAAAATTTTATTTTTATCAAAATTAAACGTTGGCTTTCATTACCTTGGTACACTAATCTTGATTTCCAACAAAGTGTCTGACAATTTTAAATTTAATTGAATAACAATTCTAAAAAATGTTTAGATTAATATTATTCTTGTATTAATAGTTGTATCTCAATTCTCATCTGCCCGTTGAACTGTCATGATAGGTGGTTGGATGGAGGACCCACCCAAGCTTAATATTCATTCTGATTTGGTTGGTTTTATAAATTTAAAATAAATAAAACTTTAATTCAAAAATCATAAATTAATTGGAATTTTGTTGCCTCGCAGGAGCATCAATTAATGTTGTTAATAATGTCAATTACTACCCCTTGGGGCATAGCTCAATGGTGTAAAGGATAGAAGTGATATTATCTCATACCTTACTGGCAGCCGTAGTGTAGTAGTTCGATTCTTGAGACATGAATTGGACTTCTTGTAGGCGCAGTGTACAGACAACTCTTGTTTCCTGACCTGTTGGGACACATCCCACAATTTACCTTCCTCTACGGGCGAGGCGGGGCCGTAGGAGCCCTCAAAGTTAGGATTCAACCTTTTTTTAATAATGTCAATTACTGCCCAATAAATCTCACGGACTTTTAAAATTTTAATAAAAATTAGTGGAACTGATTAAAAAATTATCGAATATATAAAATATATGATTAAAATTAATTATTGATTATTATATAAATTTTAAAATAAATTTTTAATTAAATCAACCATGGTAAAAAAAAAAAAAAAAAAAATTTGTAAATAAGAATTAAGAGGTGACAAAAGAGTCACGTCAATAAAAATCAGAAACTTCAACACTCACCGGCAAAGCGCCGAACAAACCAACCGACACTCCCTCACCCTACATCTCAGCTCCTTGAACTCACCGTCACCGAGCCATTATATACATACAGATACACGTATATAGTATGGCAGCAGTGGCCTCCGAGAAGATCATGGACCCCACAGCCTCGCCTCCAATTTCACAATCAATGGATCATAATTCTTCTGCACGCTTCTCCGCCGCCTCCGCCGATATTGACTCATCTTCGTACGCCGACGCACCTGATCTCCCCTCCACTTCAATCCCTAGCCCTCCCAGAAAATTCGATAGTCAGGTATTTTCTCGCCCTCATTTATTTTTTAGTTTTAATTTCTATAGTTTAGTGTTGTCATTGTTCTTTTTTTCCTGGAAAAGAACCGGAGTAAATATTGTTCCTCGGTCGATCTAATCAATTTGTAAAAAATTTCTAGAAGATAATTCAATGCGATCCCTCGTCGGATGTCACACATGATGAATATATCATTGAAACCAATCCACCACGTTCGCTGATGGTGAGCAATCTCAACTCACCTACTAATAGTATTGTAGCTGTCAACTTTCTTTTGAATTTGAATCACCGTATGTCCACCAACCCATTTTTCTGTATTTAAAAAATTTTCAGTTACAATATCAAAAAGAAAAGTTTATTATGGTACTTTTGGGATTTTAATAGGGTTAAGTAGTAATTTCGATTATTAATTGGATTAAATAGTATAAAATGAATTATTATATGTTAAATGAGGTATCTATGATTTTTTTTCCCTTCCTTTTTTGCTGAACATTCATTAAAGGGACCAGGTTTGCTACAAGTAATTATGAGGGACTTGATTTCATAGTGAAAAGAATGTAATAAAAGATTAGTTGTAAAGCGGATATTAAAGTATAAGTTTAATTAAATATAACGATTTAAAATTCATTTAATTATCACCTAAACGTGTGCTAGATAACATTGTTCATAAAATTGATTGATTGTAATTGACGGACTACATTTGATAAATTAAGTCCATGTTTGATCTCCATTCTTAAAATTCAATTTTTTTAAATAATTTATTTTAACTACACATTTTATCAAATTTTGAATCATATTTTTCATTAATTTTTATAAAAATTCATTAAAAATTTTATTTTTATCAAAATTAAACGTTGGCTTTCATTACCTTGGTACACTAATCTCGATTTCCGACAAAGTGTCTGACAATTTTAAATTTAATTGAATAACAATTCTAAAAAATGTTTAGATTAATAAAATATTGTACATATCTTCGTTTTGGTTTTCAACTAATCTGTATAATGTTTTGATACAAACTTGTGAAGTTCCGTAGGTAGAGTAGCCATTCCTTATTTTTATTGTTCAAGGACTGAGTGATGTGTAACTAATTCATTGACCATGATGCACAAATTCTGATTTTGGGAATTCTCACACAGTAAGACTTGGGGGGTATTTCAGCTGGCTTAGTGCCCCCAGCTGGGGAGTGCTGTGACTTCAATTTCTGGTTGGTGAATGGCTTTGTATGCATTATTAGAAAAGTAACACTCATATGAAATTCTGGTCGTCTGTGCTGTTGAAGTAGTCCAAAAGGAAAGATAAAAGAAGAATGTGCTTAAGTTCATGGTCTTGGAAAGTCATTCCTGATGTTCAAGAATTTCTGACTATTGATGTTAAATTCTACTGAAAGTCTGATGGAAGAAGTTAAAAACACCAATTTGTTTTATTGATGAGTAATTGACAGTGTGCTAATGGTAAGTGTAAGCCATGCAAATAATTTACACACCCAGTTTTGCTTGCTCCAAGTTTCAAGTTGTTCTCTTGGTCCCTTTTTGAGCTTCTGAATTTAAATGAGCATAGGATTCCTGTACTTGGATAATCCAATCTTTTTGAACTATATTCAAAAAGGCAGGGTACCACCCACTTGTTATAAAATTTGAAGGGTTTTGGGGTCTTGCTTCACACCACTACTAATCAGCCAGATCGGAGGTACAGTACAATGCTGATTTAGAAGAGACAAGGATGACATCTACAAGAGTTTCACATGTGGTGACCAGGGGATAACTTAAGTGTTCTTTCCATTGAAGGTCATAAATTGTTGCAAGTGTTCTTTCCATTGAAGGTCATAAATTGTTGCACTAAGCATATTATTTGGCATTTGATGGGGATACTCTTTCAAGTTCTAATGAGACTGCCTGGAAGAATCCGACTGCTATGGTAAATATCAAAAAATTGTGGATTGAGATAAGATTGTATTTGCAAGAGTTGCGTTGTATACAGTATCAACTTGAATGTGGAGAGAGTTTTAATATGTGAAGACGTTTGAAAGCTACTAATTTAGTGACTTCAACTGTTGCTTATACGTGGCATCGTTCTTCATTTAGATTTCTGGGTAAATGACATGAAATGTCTCTTAGAGTTTGTTTATGATTATGTTTGTAGATCACATCAATGGAAACTTTTGGGCTGGTTTTGATTAAATGAAAGATTGATAGTTTTGATGATGCTGCTTGAGAAATCGGTTTGGTGGGAGATATATTTAAAAACCTAAAGAAGTAATGTAGGGTTATAGCTTTGAAGATTATAAGCTATCTATGATACAATATGATAAAAAAGAATATACATGAAATCTATTCATTTGCTACATCCATAGAGTGGACATAGCATAAGTGAGGATGTTAAGATGGGTTTTGTTTCCATACAACGATAATTATTTTCACACGTGATTAAGACTTATGCATTGAGGCACACCTCACAATGGGCCTTCATTAAGAGTCTTTTTAGTGCTTTTCTCCAGGCTTATACTTTCAGTATTGAGATGCATACTTAATGTCGAAAGTCTCAGGGCAACTAACTTGTGTGCTCTATCGTCTTGCTCTTTTTAGGTTTTTTCATTATTGATCTTGGCTTTTTGGAATGGGTTTTTTCATACCCTAAATGTTAAGGTTCTTTGGGGTATTTTAAACATAATTTTAAAGGCTAGAAAAAGGAATTGGCAGAGAAGAGAACAATTGAGAATGCATACACCTTACGGCTAAAGTACGTTAACTGCCTTCGAAGTGAAGTTTAAACTTTTCAGACTAGCAACCAGTGATAGAAGATTCTTTTAAGTGTGTTATTTTTTTCTTTTGGTCGCGAGTTTTTGTCCCAATTTTCTCTAGTTTCTTTTTCATTTCGAAGTAAAAGCAAATGAAATTCTTTGATAGCCAGTAATTTTTTTTGGCTTGTAATTCTAGTTGTGTTTGTGGATTAGTGGTCTTGTATGTGATCAATCTTTGTTAAGTTATAATTCACTACTTTGTTGCTGTATTTTAAAATGGGTTGCAAATTAGACTCTAAATTTTATTGACACGTTTTATCATGAATTTTTAGATGGTTGATGGTTTATTATGAGTATACTAATGTAACTTTGTAGTGGTATCAAAGGATAAATAGAGACATGGATGCTGAGAGTGTTATTTGTATTGTCTAGAACTAAGCAAACTCCCTTTCACTAGGGCAATGCAAAATTTTAGTTAGGTGAGATACGGAACATGTCTTAAGCTGTTGCAAAGATTTGGTTTCCTTGAACCTTCCAGAAACTTAACTCTGATTTAGATAATAGTAAAATGGTTTCAAGTAGTTGCCCCCAAGATTATTGTTGCTGTACATGTTGTATCTAGCTTCTTTCTTTTCATTTTTCCCATCTCCTGTTTATGTGAACCTGTTTGTTGTGTTTTATTTTCAGAGTTTGTGACTGGTTTCTGATCATGTTGGTGAGCTCCTTTTTTTTTTTTTGTTTCCTGAGGCTACCAATTTTAACAAATAATTCTTGTGTATTGAACTTTAAAGCAGTCTAGGTATTTATCTTTTCCGAACGTCTATCTCTTTCTGGATCATTTAACTATAGATTACTTTGCTCTGCAAAATACCCATTCGCATAAGTTATTTTATTTTTCCTTGTTATAGGTTCTTGTTCAAGATTTTAACTGTGCATTGCAAGAGAATTTTCTTCTTCAGGTAATATTGATCTTTATAATTTTTAGTTGGTTTAAGAGTTAGATTTTCTTGGACTTTCATCTTTATGCTTCGTGCATTGTTATTTTTCCTTTCATCATGTGTTGGGTTGCAACTATTATTGGGGTTATGCCGTTTTTCGCTAGCTTTTTTTCTATATCATTCACACACTTTAATGTGGTTGTTGTCTAATAACTTTTGGACCGTTACAATATTCCTGATAGGGAGTATTATTCTTCATTGCAGGGCCACATGTACCTCTTTGACCGTTATATCTGCTTTTATTCCAACTTATTTGGATTTGAGACGAAGGTATGCTTGTGTATATATCTTGTGCCTCTGTCCATTATCTGCTTTTGCTTCACCTCTGTGGATATCAGGCAAAGGTTTTTGGTCAATAAGTATTTTCTCTTTTGTATTTTTAAGCTAATCAATTTAGACCAGAGTTTATTTGGATAGTATCCTGCTTCATGTTCATTCTTATACTGTTGTTGTGGGTGAGTGGTTCATATTCAATTGATTGTACAGCTGTACACCATGACATTTGATGAACTAAATGATGGAAATGTAAATGAAATTGTAGGAAATTTATGTGAAGAAAGCAAAAATATCTTTGTTAATTTTGTATTTTTGAGGCAATACGGCATTTCAATCAAGTATCAAATATGTAGTTTGTTAGATAGATTCAAGATTTTTTTATCATCAAGGATCACATGGTATATGAAATGGTGCTTGGCCGCTAATCATATTCCTACTAGATTTCATCAGTATAGGCTTGGTCAACTGGAAACCTGTGCTATACTATTAATTGTTTTCTATTTCATTCTTATCCGTGTCATTTATCTTGGGATCATAAGATCTCTCCCTCCCTTACCTTCTGTTTCTAGTATTATAAAAAGAAAGGTTGGGGAGTTTTGAACATTTTCTACATAAGTTCTAGGGAAACAATGATATGTATAAACATGTTCCTTAGCTGCAGTCAGCCAGTATCTTAAGATAAATTATTGCACAAATTATGATGTGATTTCCATGGATGTCTGTAACTATAGTACTTTCACGTTAATGTGATTGGTTTCTTACCGCTTCAAGTTTACTGCTCTTTCTAGCTTGGAAAATCTTTTATTTCTGTTGGTAATTAGATTGTATAAACACGTAGCTTCGGAACTGAGAATTATAAATGCCGGGTTATGATATGGTTGTATTTGCAACAATTACATAGTAGGTATAGTGATGTTTGAGTTTGCGGTCATGTTGATTATAAATTTGATCTTTAGTCTATTGGTTAATGTGAATTGATGAGATTTAGTGATTCTTTGATTTTTGAGGTCATACACACACTAAATATTTGGAATGTTAAAATAAAATGACTGACCTTTGAATGTGGATTTGATCCTACTAATATTGTTTGATGCGTGTTTTATTTCGTCAATACCATTTTGGTATTAGGTCCTTAATTCATTGACAATATAACACTTCATATTTTAGAAAATCATCCCATTTCATGAAGTCACGTTTATAAGGAGAGCAAAGGTAGCAGCTATCTTCCCTACTGCAATAGAAATAACAGCTGGAGGGCAGAAGGTATTACCTAGTTTTAATGCTATATTACGTTGTGTTCTATAAATTTCATGTATTTTTCCACATGATATAAGATCATATGCTACTTTGTTTTTAAACAGTGTCTACTTTGTTTTTAAATAGTTTTTTCTGTTTTGGCAGTATTTCTTCACCTCATTTTTATCCCGTGATGAAGCTTTCAAGCTCATTAATGATGGCTGGTTGCAGCATAGCAATGGGTCTAAAGAAATTACAGATCAGCAGGTATTTAGGTGTTGAATGACATATAAATTCATGCTTAAGATTTATACTTGACTCGAACCATAATCAGATTTTGAATTCATTAAGTTTGTTTTGTATTTTTCTGATATCTTCCTGGTTGTTTCTGTGTTATATATGTTGATCATTTTTAGTTTAATTAGTGAAAAAAATATTGATTGAAACTCATGGTAGTGTTATGACGTGTCTTTTTATCTTCCCTGGGGATAAGAACTGATAATTGCTATCTGATTATCACCATTCCATGTCATTGTAATAAAATGGAATTCTAGTTTTATGGCTGCTGAAAAGTGGGCAAGGGGTTATCAGGTTGGATGAATAGTCTTGTCGTGAGACTCAATGTCAAGACTCCTGCGACTTGTTCTGAAATTTGGATGGATGACATATATGGCACTTGAGTTCCTGATTCTTTTCTATATTTGAGTATACAATTATTGACAACTGATTCCCCTACTCACTACCATGTTCGAGGATACATTTATTGGCTTGTGAGCAGCTGGAAATCTTCGCTTAAACTTGATGTAAACCACTGCAATCTCCTTTGATGTTCAGGAAAATACAGGCTTAGTTTCTTTCACAGGAAACTAAGGGAGACATGTTACCTTTGGACGTTTGTTTCTTGTTGGTTGGTTACATTTTCCATGAGTATGCAAACCATCTTTTGAAGTTCATAGATTCTGTAAAACACGCACAATATGTCCTTTACCCAATCAGTTTGAAATTTCTTTTTCTTTATATTATCCTTGGTAATTAAGTGGACTGAAAGGGCATTGTATGTTGGTGGATCTTTTTTACGCATGGAAGATGTGGATTTAAAGTTTAAATTATTTATTCATATGTAACCTTTTTGGAGTTTTTTTTCCACGTCGATTTTTCCTCTTTCGATATGTATGTGATTATTTAGCACCTTGTAACCTGAATATGGACAGAAATCTTGGTGCCTTTCAAAATGAACTTGCATTTTGTGTTCTCTGCGTAGGGTTTCGTGTTATCACTCATTTTTTGAGGCACTTATTAGCCAAGACACATAGTGGATTCTATATCATATTATTTCGTGCTGTGAAATTATTTTTGTTGATCATTTTTCTGTGAGAGGTAATAGACAATCAGTCCTATTACATGGCCTTAGAGATAATATTCTATATTTGATTTTTGCTTTTCTGTCAAACTGTGGATAATTTTCTGATTGGAGGAACCGTAGAAAACCAAGATATGTTAGAGAGTGTATGTTTCTTGTGGCCTTGTATAAATGGTTCGACCATAATCTGATGAGAATATGTATGAAATATCATCCGTATTCTGTTGCTATTTACTGTTGTTCTGCTTTATCTCAGGATTCGAAGTCTGAGAATGGTAGCCAAGAGAATATGAGTGCCATAGTTGAAAAATCTGAGAGTTGCAGTCAATCTGTGGACAATCTGGATATCATTGAAAGGTATTTTTCCTAAGATGCAACATGATAAATCCTCTTCGCCAACTGAATGCTGCGGTTGACTTTTTCTCATTGTTTAGAACCAGGCTGTCTTTAAATCCAAAAACCTTCCTAAATCCACATAGTAATATCTTCTCCATAATTAATTTCCCACACTGTCGTTTTCTCTCAATGTAAGATAGTTAATATGAAGTCTGCTTTAAACATCTTGTATACTGATAGTAACAGCATTCAATTCAAAATGGCGAGGTTTACGAAGCATGATTTTATTTAAATTCCTGAGTACATTTTCCACATGGGAAGCTGTGGATTATGATTTTTTGATTAATGCCGATTTTTCCAGAGTATGTTTTAGAGCAGGAAATTGCTGGTCAGTCACTGAATGTAGGGTAATTAGGGTTTGAGACTAAGGGCAGATGACATTGGTTTTTATTATACCCTTTGACTTGCTGAACTGACTATTCACATATATGGAATGCCAAAAAAGTAAAAACTAGCTGACACACAAAACTCCATCTGGAAATATATGACTATTGTCCATTACTAAAATGACTAAAGTACCATCGTCTGAAAGAAATCATGAAAAAATTGAAAATTACAAGCACAAACGAGTGAATTAGATTGCAAAGTATATACTCAATTATTGATGGTTCCTGTAGCTAACTGTAATAACTGACTTTCCAAATTGCTGTTTCTTTGTTACTCTTGTTCTCTTTGACTGAATCAAATTTTATGATGATTTATCTGTGTGAATCAGGGATAAGAATGTTCCCATGACTGAAGATTCTAAACTCTCAGTTAATGGTGAACCTGAAACTGTGTCCACATCTTCAGGAGTGCAAACTAATGAGGTAGAGGATGTAGAAGTTGCTCAAAGTATTGAGTGTTCATCTTCTGGAAAATCTTCTGTTTGGGAGCAGGAGGATTCTGATGCACCTGGAGGTCAGTCAAATATTCTAGTCTCCAAATATTATAAAAATTAAATTACTGTTCCACATTTGCAATTCCTAAAAAGGATTAAATTATTAAAAAATTTGTGCTCTTTATGATTTCATTTTATTTGAAATTACTGCTCCCTGTTTCAGAATGAAGAAAATGTTTGACATTGTTCAGCACATTGATAATGTTATTATCGTCTTTAGTAAATAGTGTGAAACTATTTTGTCACATAATATCAAGTTGTGATGTCAAGATTCTTTCTTGTACTGTGAGTTGCTTAGGTTTTCCTATAGGGCCCATTTCATTCCAAACCCTATAGTTTCTGAACTTGTTTGGCGTTTGTTGCTCCTTTTTTAGCAATAGACTGGAATGCTTTAACATTCAAATTTTAATGTATGCAGTGAAAATGTGAAGTATCTTATCATTCCACGTGAATTTGATGCAGTAGAATGTCAGCAGGAAGCATCGGTGATGGCAGTAAAGTTTTAACCACTTTAAGTGGTGGAGAGTCCAAAATCTAGTCAAATGACACTATTAATGATCAAAATATATCTCTATTTTAAAAAATTTCAAATGAAAAGTAAATAAAAAATACCTATGAAAATCACATACATTTTATCTGCAAGGTGTCAAAAGGTTTAAGTACTCAAGATGGCACGGGCACCACCCCCTAATGTCTTGACTTGGCCAAAATTTCTTATTTGAAAAGCATGCGTCTAAGATGATGTATAATTCGTTTTTGTATCCTTGTAAACAGACAGTTGTACCCTATTTTAATGGAAGTACTCAACAGAAAAGGTCATTAGAGCTCACGATTGTATCAAATTGCAGATATATCTTAAAATTGGTAGAATAAATTGGACAGTGATGTAAATCAAGTTCCTTGCAAGGAATGCTAATAACGGATGCTGCTAAAGAAGGGCAATGGATTTGATGCTAGTGATTATATACCAACAATTGAAATAATGAAACCAAATTTCTTCTGTGATTATTTCCATCTACTAGTGGTTACATGTCAAATTATCGATGTATGAAAGAATTGAGTGCTAAATTTCAGTGCAATCTAATGTTTCCTAATGTCTGGTTTTACACGCACATCATATATCCATTATTTTGATGCCTCATTTTATGTTGTGCCATTTAGGAACCTGTATATCATATTCCTCTTCTTTTTGTGTGTCTGCATGGAGTGGGGACAGATGTTGCTCTTTAACTTGGTCTCTCAACTTTGCATATCACATCACGATCTTTAAAGTTTCAGTGTTTTCTCTCCTTACATAAATTTTATCCCAATTTCTTTATTGTTTTGATTTAATCTCTTTCCACTTTATTTATCTTGAACTGGGTTTTTAAAATGCAGTTCCTGAATGCTACACGATGGTTGCCGAATCAAAGTTTCCGGTACATAAAATGATTTTATTTAAATTGAACGCGGCATGAGCTTGTGTGGTTTAAACATTTGATTGATGCATTGCAGATAGATGTTGAGGAGTTTTTTCATCTGTTCGTTTCAGATGATAGTGTTAGTTTTCAGGAGTCCTTCCATGAAAAATGCGGTGATAAAGGTATAGGCAAAAAGTTTTATGGATTGTTCAATTCACCATGTCACAGTGCCAGGTTCTTTTAAGTGGCGAATTTATAATAACTTTCAGGCTTTTGCCTTATAGATTTCAAATGTACTTCATGGCGTCCGCATGAAATATATGGGCACACCCGTGATGCATCATTTCAACATCCAATTAAACTATATTTTGGTAGGTTTTCGATCAAATCATGTTGATTTTCGTATCTAGTGTCCATTCACTCTGATGCTAAGTTATTATGGACTCATAATCTATATTTTGCTTCATGTAGGTGCGAGATTTGGTAGCTGTCAGGAGGTTCAGAAATATCGAGTTTACAAGAACTGGTACATGAGATTTGTCGTATTAATTTTCCACGTGTTTGAACAATCACAATCATTATTTCTTATTCTGCTATTGTCACCCTTCATCCCCTCCTGTTGCATTTTTATTTCTGAAAAATACTTCATGTTATTTAATGCTCGACCTTTTACAATCCAGACATTTTTTTACCTGAAACGTTTTGCTAAAATTTTATTTAGCCCCCCCCCCCCCCCCCCCCCCTCCTTTTTTGGAAATGAAAATGGGTGGAATAGTAATTTTATTTTTATTTATTTTATTTTATTTTTTTTAATGAGTGGTTGAAAAAGAAGGAAAAATTTTCGATTTACGAGTAATATTATTTTATGAAAGATTGTGTGGTTGAAAATAAGAGAGAAAAATGGAATGGAAATTAATGAGATTCAAACGGGGGCTTGGTTTTGAGTAAAACCTGTGCATGCACTTCCTAGGTCATGAATATGGAACTTACTTTATGTAATTAAGCACATTGTAATTTATCCTTGTGAGAGCTGCTTGCCAATAATGATGCATTCTCCGTAATAAAGCTCCAGTTCATGTTCTCTTTGCTACAGCTGGCCAAAGCACACCAAATTTCGAGTCAAGTCCTATTATGATGTCTCATTTTCTAGGATTCTCACTGTACAGTTGAGCTCTTTATTGTATTTGACTTGCATAATTTTGTATGATGCCAGTCACTTGGTTGCTGAAACTTCACAAGAGATCAGTGATGTACCATATGGGGATTATTTTCGAGTTGAGGTACAGTGTTCCAGTTCACATTGGAAACCTTGGATTTTATATTCCCTGTTACAAAATGCCGTGGTTGCGCTCCTCTTTCATGTTTCAAAATTTTGATTTCTCTTTGTATCTGGCTACCGTTTGCACTCCTTTTTCTTTGGTGCTGAAGAGGCTGGTTGGGTGGGTGGGTGATTGTGGTGTTTAAATTTGTGGCCTAGTTCTGGTCCACTGGTCCATTGTTGATGCATTGAATGATTAACTCTGGACCTTTTACATGTCATTATCTGATCTTCAACATCAGTTGCACATGGGGGTAAAAATGAATCAGAAAACAATCAATGATGATGCGAACATCTTGTTATATTCTTTGATAGCTTAACAGTGATATTCAAACCCCTGACTGAACATTTACAGTTGTTATCCTGTGAATCAGTTAAAATCTGGGTAATTTGATCTTCAATATTTGTTTCACAAAGCACATAGAATCAGTCACATGATAGGTTTAAAAAGTAAAAAAGAAAATTAAAAAAATTAGTACATGCTAACCCTTGTATTCGTTTGGGTGCCCTTGTATTATATTAATGATATAGTTGTCACTATTCTTTTTTTTTTTTGGTTTTTTGCTTGATTAAATTTATGATATGGAATTAAAAGAGCTAAGATCTGGACAATTACAAAAATGTATTTGAAAACGTCACGTATCACTGGAAATAGAATGACTATGATTAGTTTCAAAGATTTGCCAGCATGCTGAAAACATAAGATCGCTGGTAAGCTCCTCTATCCGTTTTCTCTTCAAAGGAGATTCGAGGAAGCTCCCACCTTATCTTCTATAGCTGTTCAGTACATTGGTTTGTAAAGAAATTAGAGTTGATGTTCGCTTAGCATCTTTCATGAATTTCCTATTTGGATTCTCATTAAAATTTTACAGGGGCGATGGGATGTGGAGAGAGATGGCAGTGATTCGAAACCTGGCTGCATATTGAAGGTTTACATCCATGTGGCCTTTTCCAAGAAAACCATGTGGAGAGGTTTGTCAAGTCTCTTTCTTATACCCTCCTGCAACCCATAGCTGTCTTCGTGTCCCCAACTAAGGGGAAGATTTATGTACCTGTTATGAATTGGTTCTTGATGCTGTGCATTAAGTAGAGCACGTGGCTGTGTTTTTGATGTAAACTTTAGCTACTCACACTCTCACATGTATATACACGTATAATTGACCGATTGCCTTCTATCTAGAGTATTTCTGCAAATCCTGCACTTTCATGTAACGTCATTACATTTTGTGAAGTTGATGTCAATACTTGTTATTATCACCAGTGGACAAAACCATTTAAGCTGTTATGAATGTGGTAGGTTTTACAGGACACCCACATGTTCTATCTGTGGCTTCCGCTAACCATAGAATGGCCAATTTTTTTTTCATATTTGTATAAGTTGGATTTGTTGGACCTTTAGAGTAGGATGCTACCATGAACAGCTGTTAGAATCAGCTTCTACTGAAATTTGGTTTGAGTGTTGAGTGGGTGCTAAATTTTGCAGGGAAGATAGTGCAGTCTACATTGGAAGAGTGCCGGGAAGCTTATGCCATTTGGATAGATCTTGTAATCTTCTTGTCTTTTTCTTGTAAGGCTCTTAAGTTTTCTATTTGCTAAAGGTTGACAGTATTGACGAGGATGAAATGGGCTATTTTTTTTTCAGGCACACGAGTTGTTGAAGAAGAAGAACCTTGAAAAGGAAGAAGGTACGTTTATTGTTCAGAAACCAAATATTTGAAACCAATTGAGATAGTTAATAACTTCTAGCCACTGAATTTATAGAAGTTATTTTACATGCTTGTTTTTGGATAATATTTAATTTCAATATATTTGATTTTAATATTCTGTATTGTAATTCAGCTGTCAGTCTTCCATCGAACTTGATACCAAATGGTCAAATTATATTAAAAGAGCATGGAAGCACTGAGAAATGTGTTTCAGAGAGAGCAAGTGATGCAAACATATCCAAAAGGTTGCCCAACTTGAATGATGTGAACCAAAAAATCACCAATGCCCAGCAAATAAATCATAGTGGCTCTGCATCAGTTGGATCCTCGTTAAAAGATTCCTTTGCGAAATTCTGTACGTCTTTGAAATGTCAAAGCACGCCTTCCCTAATTCTGGTCATCACGGTTGCTGTGATTCTCCTTTTAATGCAGGTACACAAACAAATGTTTCTTTATAATATTCGTCTACCTAGATATATGTTCGGATGCATGTATATATCGTGCCTGTTTCCAGTTCGTTATAAATTATGCGAGAATCATATGATGAGCATTTTTATTCTATGCATATCGAATCTCTAGTGTCATATTTTGTAGTTAGCATTTTTATTTTACTCATCAAATTTGTATGGGCTGGTTTTTCTATTGATTGGCATGATACTGCTATTGCTTCCCTTGTGTGTGAAATGTTAACTATATATATATATATAATTTTTTTTTTTTTTTTTCACAGATTAGCATTCTCGTGTTATTGAGTCGACCTCAGCGGATCCACCTGATTCCTCAAGCAGATGGCATGAGCGGCATGCACAGAGGGGGAGATAGAGCGGAAACACTCGGCTTGCTTGATAGGCAAATGAAAATTCTCAAGGAGGAGATGCACGTGGTCGAGGCTTTACTTGAGAAAATGCAGCATGAGCATACTCTATTGAAAAGAAAGTTGAAAGACTTGGAGATCTCAAGAAACAGACAGTAATGACAGAAAAAATTGTACATCAGCAACTGTATATGAGTACCTTCACTCTTTGAGCTTGCTCTTTCATGTACTAGTCCACGTGCACATCTGAATACACATTTTTACAAAACAGGAACTCCATGCTGTTTGGGCAAACAAATGGGGTACTTATTTTCACACACAAGTACATAGAGATATACTTTCAAAAAGTAGCTTTTAAGTTCGGCCAGACACGGATCGACTTATATTTGAATGGAAATTACCATTAGAAAAACCATCTCCATTGCCATGGAACGTTGTCCAATCAGATTAAATTTTTTTATTTGGAATGTTACTAGATACAATAATGTTATTTTATCAAATGATGACTAAAAAGATAGTCATAAGGGTAAAATTTAACCCATGTTTGACAATTATACTTTTAAAACTCTTTTTTTTTATATATTTATTTTCAATTACATATTCATCCCATAAAATATTTTGCAATATAAATTCAAAATTTTTTGACACTTTTTAATCACATTTTTCTAGAAATCACTATTCCAAATTCTATTTTTTCAAATTTATGGTTGTCAAATAGGAGTTTAATATATATATATATATATATATGGAAATGATCTATTGGGCGTTGGTGCTTAGCTTATGTTAAGCATCGATGGTATGACATATCATTTGATTAATGAATAAGTTAAACGGTAGTAGTCATTAGATATCTTTTCTTGATTTTCTTTACTTAGAAAAAAAATATGTAGACTATGGCAACTTGAGAAGGCAAAAAAGTGTTCTGACGCAAATTAGTTACATTAAAAATAAAAATAAAACCATTGCATGGTCTTAGGCTTCTCTGATCAGGATCGACCATACATAGTGTGTGTGTATATTTTGTAAGAATAATGGAAAGTATTAGTCATTAGATATCTTTTCTTGATTTTCTTCACTTAAAGAAAAAATATGTAAACTATGACAACTTGGGAAGGCAAAAATGTGTTTTGATACAAATTAGTTACATTAAAAAAAAAAAAAAAAACACAAAAACCACTGCATGGTCTTAGGCTTCTTTTATCAGGATTGCTTATACGTAGTATTCATCTTTGAATCGAACAAAGAAATATTGTGGAATGAAAGTTCTGGCTTTATGCACAAGATTTCGCAGTTAGACCATCGATATCTTGCACTGCTGAAGGATTGACATTTGACCGACTGAAGAATGGTAAACATCCTCATATACTTGTGTGGGTGGATGCTCATTTTCCATTTAATGCAACCACAAAACTTGAGATTATAGTGATTTGTTTTAGAAGCAAGATGGAAGTGTCGTACATAGGAATCAAGATAGATAATTGTCTCTTCACTCTAAGGATTTTCTATTAAACTATCATGTCTATTGACCTGTCATGTGCCAATACTCGAAGGATTTGATGGTGATCAAGGTACTTATCCATCTATCGGATTAGCCTTCTATTTACTTTTATTAGGAATCATTTTCACAAATAAAGGCATTTTAGGCCAATTGAATCCATCATATCATATGTTGAAAAAACCAAACATATCTCTATATTACTAACGATTGGAGATTCACAACACAATGGCATTGTCGGTCAGATTGAAGTTAATTGTTGATCACACAATATTCTAAATTAATATGTAATTAATGGTGCACATAGTTCAGTTCAATTCAATTCAATTTTAATTTTAATTTAATTTAATTTTTTATTTTGCCTCAGTTTGGTTATGTTAAAAAAATTAAATTTTAACAAAAATTGATGAAATTTGTGGTTGGAAAGTCGATAAAAATTGTGGGTTTTACAAAATGTATAATTGAAAAAAAAACAAAAAAAAATCTGAAAAAGTAGGATCAAACAGAGACCAATGAGACGAGTCCGCATCGCCTTTTTATATCATCCAACTTTGAGATATATCAACAAAAAAAGCTCAGTTTTTCCACTGGGAAATGATTATATAAAATAAAAAGTGGAGATGTAGAAATCAATGATAGTGGACCCAATCAATTATCCATAAGGGATTCTTGTGCAAAAGTAAATTATATATTGTTAGTGATGTTAAAATCCAAGATAACATGCTTGCTTTCAACTTCCAAGTCGTCTAGCTAGAAGTGAACACAATTCGTTTGTCAGTATTTGAACGGTTTATTTTTTTTTTTTTTAATTTTTTTTTTTTTTTAAAGGTTTTTTTTTTTTTTTTTTAATTTTTTTTTTTTAAATCAAACCATTTTTTGCAGCAGTCCAATCTGATTTTTAAACATTTTTCATAAAAAGTGAAAAAACAATATATATAAAATTTCAAATTTAATTTCCAAGCATAAAAGTCAACAAATATATTTGTCTTAATATAAGTTTAAAGTAATAAAATAACACAGTTTAATCATAAAATTTTTGCTTCTGAATCATTTTTTCTAAAGAGCCAATAGAAGCCAACTAGGAATTAAATTTAGAATAATGTTATTCATCATCGCTTGTATTAAGCACCAGCCTTAGCGACGACATTAAATAATAAATTCATTTAAATACAAAGTCACATTATTCATTTAATTGAACTTATAAAGAATAGTCATCTAAAATAGTATTAGATAGTTTTATTCTTAAATTTATTGAAGTATAAATTGAACTAATAAATTATATATTTTAAAAATAAAACAAGTAATTTTTATTATTTATTTATTTATTTTTTAAAAATTGGTTGAACCTACCGGTTTGGTTACAAGCGATTTTTAACTATTGAAACATAAATCAAATCATTTCTGAACTACTTGTTTCAATTTTGAATTGAAATATTAACGAGTCTACGGTTTCAAAATCATGATTTTGATTGGGTTTCACAGATTAATGACTTTTTTGTTCAATTCTAGTAGTGAACTATGTCAAAAATGACCATGCTGAGCCACATCAACTCCTTAGGATGGCAACAAATTCTTTAGGACGTTCAGATGATCATCAAATATCACAATTGATCTATACCACTTACCTTACTTTTGTACATATACACGAGCCGTTGCTCAATCCACAAAAACTCTAAGAATAACATATTAATATATAAGTCGATATGGACTAGAATGTTTGTTAGATTGTAATATGTTCTAAGTGTTACATTGTTTGTCCTATTTGAACGTTCTAGAGCTTTAATTGAAAATCTCCGATGATGCTTTTAGGAAACAATGAAATTCCAGATTTGATTTTGAGGAGATGAACAAAAGTGTAGTGGTGTCCAATCTCAAGGATTCCACTGAGGCTAAGGTAAAGTTGAGGAATTGTACCATTGCCCCAAAAAACTAAGAGAAGATGCATGCCTGTCTCTTAAAATCAGAAAAGATGACTTATATGCCAAAGTCAAATATCCAATTAGTACAAAAGAGGGGAGTACGTGGTTGAAAATTATAAATGAATTTTATAATGAAATTATGTCTTTAATTTATATAGCTCGTGAAATTATCATTATCTAGATAACAAAGTGTCACTTGTCCTTATGCAATATTAACCCAAAGCATTTCGGCGAATTTGTAAAAGAATTTGGACGTGTTCCAAATAATGGTCAACACGATGAACAAAAGATCTAAAATTCAAGTCTAACAGTCATTTATTTACGAAAAATACGTACATGTCAGAATTTTAATTAAAAAATATATTTGGTGTGTAAATGAAGGAGCTTGTGTTGAAGATGAATTGAAATAAATACATGTGATATTCTATACGAGTGTAAACTTTTAGATGAAATAATTGAATCTTGAATTTGTATTCAATCTTAGTGCACAAAAGTTACGTAATATCAATATGAATATAACTTCTTTCCGCTACAAATTAAAAATCATTAGCTTGAAAAATTTATAGCTCTCTAACACGAGAATTTGAATTTCTTGTATCTACATTTCACCATCAAAGCATACTGCGTTTTCCATTTTAGTTAATATTCTTAAGTTATCAATATGCAAAGCTTTTCATATTCCAAGAAAGAGAATAAACAAATTCACTAAAAAATGTGCATAATTGAAAAAGGTAAGTTATAATAATTCTTTACAAAAAGAAATCTCATCATCATAAAACTAAGAGAGGGTTTCTACAAAAAGGCAATCGCCGCCTTTCCTTGAACTCTTCCCATAGCATGAATGTGCTTTATGTACGTACAATTAGAGATCAACACACATGCAAATTGGATAGAACACTTCTGGCTTTGGCTCTTAGAGGACAATTTGAACTCACAAAATTGTCAACCAAGTGGAGATATGTCTTGAGATCGTGACAAGTGGCGATGTTTCGATCGTTGATTTGAGGACAATCTTTGCTACTGAGCCTAAGCTCATTGCCTATCTCAGCATACACCCATTGGGTGTCTTCCATCCTCTTTTGCAGCCAGTTTGAGAACCCACCTGCGATTTGTACATCTCCATTTCTAGGCACTTCGTTATTGTCCTCGAAAACAAATCCCGGAACTTTAGTTATGGGATCTTCAGAATTCACAATTCTTAGGATTTTCGTACCATTTTTTTCTATTTGGCATCGAAAATTTCTGTTCCCAACTCGAGGGCCTCCAAATGAAACAACAGTCACTAAAGGTGCATGCTTAAAAGTTGTTGTAATGTCATGTGCTGTTAATGTAGCTAATGCTGCTCCAAGACTGTGGCCAGTAACAGTTATACTCAAAGGCTCATCAGCGTATTTTCGTAGGATTTTGCCGATTTCATCTGTGACTATTTCTTTTAAACTTTGATGTGAACCGGTACTCGATGTGTACAAGCTCAAGAATCCAGTTTGTACCATGGATTCACAGTTATCAGGAGCCATATCACAAGGGAGGCAAGTTAATGTTGCCCGGAGATTTTCTAGCCACTCCATGGATGTGGCGGTGCCACGATATGCCACCACCACGTCTCGGCGGCCCAGCCGAGCTAATTCTTTCTCGTCATTACACACTGCAACGTATCCTATCCAGCTCGATCTAGTGGACATCCAATTTGGTAATCTCTCAGTACACAATTGTGGAAGTTGTACTCCACATGTGGCGTGAAGACTTTTGGTAACTTTGTATCCAGTACTGCAAAACCCGCATTGATCTAGCATGGAGTTTCTGGGATAAAGGCAAGTTGCATAACCTGGGGAGGATGTGTCAAAGTCGAAACAACGATATGCTGCATCGACAAATTCCCCGTATCTAAGAATCTCTTTGCGTAGATTATCATCGAGAGGATCGAGTAGTCCTTCCCAGTTCTTAATTCCTTGAAACTCCGCCCATTTATCCCTGAGTTTCGAAGCTTTGGAAGCTAAAGAGTTCCCAGAATTATGACTTCCCTTTGGAGTCCACGAGTTTGAAATTCTCAAATTTGCACTGAACTTTTGCGAATGAGATGTGGTGGAGGAACAATGGCTTGAGCCTTGCAAAATGGTGCATGGCCTCACAAGACCGGTGGCAAGCTTCATTTTAGGTGGTGGTTATCGGAATATGTGGTGGTTCTGATGCATACAATATTGTTGGTGAACACAGATGGTGGATTTATAGTATATGTTTGAGTGAGAAATAAGGAAATGGACGGATCATGGGATGACAGCAAATAAGATGGATTTGTGGGGACATAACTCTTACGATAATAATCACTCTAGAATTCGATTTGACAAAGCTTTTGATAATTAATTAATTATTTATTTATTATTATATATCATTATCATCATTATTATTTACAAATTTTGATGAAAATTGTTTTGATTTGATTGAAAGTTGATAAAAGTTGTATGTCTCGTAGATATTTATTTAAAATTGAAGTTAGATCAATTAAAATTATCAACTTTTTGAAAAAGAAAACCTATTTTTCAGCAACACACTAAATTTTGGACCAATGCTTTTAAAATCTAGTTCAAATGTGCTATCTTTATCTTCATATTCTTGTGGCCATCCTTCTGATTAAATTTTGATACATTACGAAAATTTTTCGGTATCAAGATTTTTGTGAAATTCGTTTTATCTTTAGTGGAATGCATGATGCATCAAAATTAATTTGATTGGAGAGACAAAAAATCTAGACTCGTTAAAATTATAATTTTTTCTTTAAAAAGGGTCTACGTGATAAAAGTTTTAGTGGGTTTTGAAAAGCTGATGAAATATGTAATTGAAAAATTGATAAAATTGTGAATCACATATTCTTATTTCTACACTAAAATATAACAAATACTGTTTTGGAATCATAGTTGATTATTCTTAATTGTTTTTTTTATTTGTATTACGTGTAATAACAAAAATTTGTTGACAGTCAACTATGAACAAAGTCAAAGTTTTAACTAATAAATTTGACTGGTCCGGACGACGCCAATGCACGTGCCATTCCCTCATCTTATTTTATTTTCCACTTAATTTAACCCATTTTTCTGCCAAATTAGGTTAATATTCTTTTTCACTAATTATCCTTTAATGCTTTAACTACATAATAAACTTTGGGGAATTTATAAATTAGGAAAAAAATTTCAGTAGAATGGTCGCACCGTCCTACGTGGTACAAACCGTCGAATGAGGAGCCACCACGTAATCAAGTGGCCCATCCTCACCAAACGAGGTGACCTCACCTCGGGTGGCCCACGTCATCAGGTCGCACCACGTAGGACGGTGTGATTGTCCCACTGAAATTTTTCTCATAAATAATGCTATTTAATCTCATTAGGATTACATTTAATTTCACCTATTATTTAATACCACATCAACTACATCTAGATTGAGGGTGCAACTCAAGTAGGTTTACATAGTAATACTCTATAATATCAATATGAACATATTTGTAAATTTATTAAGACGGTAAGTAAATGTTGAACTTTAGGATTTATTGACATTAGATTTGAATAATAGAGAATTTGATCAAGACGACTAAAAAAGGGGGGAAAAAATATATCAGTGTACCTTTTAGTTCACTTGTATGTTAAAATACCGTCTTCCATTATCAAAAGAATATGCTATGTAGCACCACTCGACCACAAATTCATCGTTCAAAGAAGAATGACTTATTCTTTTAATAAATGCATCTCAACTTCAAGTACTCCGTGTAATCAAAATGGCGTCCATTATTCAAAATTAAATCAATACAAAAATTCTTCAACGACGTTCAAGACTACGTTGATACCATCACAATTTTTACCATCCACCGTCATTCTTGAAATTATAATGATAATTAAGAAAGAGCACTCCATGGCTGCTTGTTCAATTTCAAGCAGAAAATTACTTGTTAGGTAGGAATCCATTCTTAAGATGTATGATAATTCCAAATCGATTATCTTAATTCATCATTATCGGTTAACTTTAATTACATGTCATTTACTAAAGAATCTTCTAATCCCTTGTAAAGATAAGATGATACCATCAATTAACTAATAACTTGATAAATTGAAACTATACCATTACAGGATGACAACATTTGGGGAGTTCTTGGGGATTGAATTTCCTTCATTTTTTTTTTTTTTGAGTATTGGCATAGACAAGATTAGAAATTCTTAGATAATATCAAAAACTATGTTCGGAATATATTATGTTTATGATAAAATATTTTACATCAATGTCCCCTACATCAACTCGAAGCCAAGTCCTAGGGATTTAGGGTCCCCGACTAATCAAAAATCTTGTTCTATAAATATCAAAAACTATGTTCGGAATATATTATGTTTATGATAAAATATTTTACATCAATGTCCCCTACATCAACTCGAAGCCAAGTCCTAGGGATTTAGGGTCCCCGACTAATCAAAAATCTTGTTCTATAAATATCAAAAACTATGTTCGGAATATATTATGTTTATGATGAAATATTTTACATCAATGTCGCCTACATCAACTCAAAGCCAAGTCCTAGGCATTTAGGGTCCCCGACTAACCAAAAATCTTGTTCTATAAATATAATGAATTAAGTTTTCTTTTCTCAAATTGGACACTGAGAATAGAAAAGGATAATTTATAAATCAAAGGTAAACTAGACCAAACATTAGAAGTAATAGAAGCATTATGAATTGTTAAAAGAACGATTCATTTTACGAGTTACAACTAACAAAAAAAGAAAAAAAAGAAAAAGGAATTAATAGCAAATACATGATCACATATTACAAAAGTAAACGTTGAAAATTTTAAAAACATAAATTGTAAAATTCTTTACGTTATCTTTAATAATAAGATCTTGAGTTTAAGTCGTACAAGTAGCCTGTTCATTAATCTTTATTTTTTTTATTTTTGCCTCAATGGTCAATGTAAATCTTCATGCTTAATTTCATTTTCACGCCTAACAAATGTCAAAATTAGTTGGCTTTACAAAAATCTATTTGAAAAAATTAGGTTCAAGAATTAGGGTCAATTCGACAAGACTTTAGTTTTACTTTTTGTAAAAGAAGTTTCTAAGAAAGGTACTTTAAGTCAGTTTCCTTTAAGAAAATTTCTAGACAAATAAAGTACTTTTAGAAAATTATCCAAACATGTTCTTCATTTTTTAATTTCAGAAGTAGTTTTTGATTTTTAAAATTCTTTCCAAATGGACTATTAATCGAACAGGAGAGAATGTAGGAAGGGAAAGAAAATTGATCTCGGCTTATAATTCTAACTCTGTTATAACATAATTGATTCAATATTACCTTAAAATCTGTAAAAAGAGATTAAGGCCCCGTTTGGTACACATTAATGTAAAAATGAGAATGAAAAATATAGTCGTTACGGGTCCCACACAAGTGATAGAAAGTCAAATATGATGACTTGATGTGATGAATAATAGTCATATTTTTCATTTTAACGGATAAATAATGAAAAACAAACGGGACTAAATTGCAACTTTGACCATAAATTACTGCTTCCCTGACGGCTGCTTAATGAATGACTAATTATTGAAGAAAAGTGGAATCTTAGTGTAGAATTTGAAGTTAGTTGGACTTAGAGAATTCTTCAATTTGTTCCATCAATCTTGGTATTGAAGATAGGGTGTAAAGGGATCTACATCGGGACGACAAAATTTACATTTTGTGCAACCACGATCCTTTAATAGGTTAAATTGAATTAGAGTCGAGAAAGAAAATTGGACTCGTTTTTTTCATTCATAAAGTTGGCTAAAAAATTTCTCAACTCAACGATTATGGAAAAGTGGAATCTTAGTGTAGAATTTGAAGTTAGTTGGACTTAGAGAATTCTTCAATTTGTTCCATCAATCTTGGTATTGAAGATAGGGTGTAAAGGGATCTACATCGGGACGACAAAATTTACATTTTGTGCAACCACGATCCTTTAATAGGTTAAATTGAATTAGAGTCGAGAAAGAAAATTGGACTCGTTTTTTTCATTCATAAAGTTGGCTAAAAAATTTCTCAACTCAACGATTATTTCTTATTTGGTGCTTATAAACACAAGAAAAAAAATGTAAATGAGAGCATATAAGTCCAACAATCACCTTTCTTTTCTGTAAGTTGGCTTGGAAAAATGAAAAATATTGTGTAAAATCAATCTAACCAAAATAAATAAATAATGGAAATATATATTTTCAAGTTTATAAAGACGTTACGATGGATAACCACGTGGCACGAATAGAGGCTATAGTATTAAGAGCCGTCATTGAGAATTCAGTTGCAAATCCAATATGACAATGAAGTGCCACTGCCACAGTCTCTCACATCTGGACAGGACTCCAATTATAAACTAATTATTTCATGTCTTATCATCGTGGAATTTCAACTTTGTCGCGATAGGAAAGAACCCTTTCGAATACACATGGTTCACGTCTTTTGACGTTATGTTGTATGATTTGTCTTACCAAACCTGACATTTGCATTTTAGTATATCAACATAAAGAGTAAAGAATTTATAAATATGAATCTCTATCAGCTTATTAAAAGGAAAAGAAAGTTATAGATGGACAAGAAAAACGAGGGTGGAGAATGGAGATCCGTGTGTTGGCTTATGAAGGTAATTGAATTTCAGTACTGATATCTGTATAGTGTTAGGTTTGTTGACTCAAATTTAGGATTTTGGGTTGTGGAATTGTGTATTCGACTTAATGGAAGGAATCAAATTGTATCCAAAAATTAAGGCAAAAAAATGGGTCTCCTAGCGTGCTAGTCTATGCGACCTTGGTATGCAGTGACATACTGAGGCACAATTTCCCTTTCCATGCGACAAGATGGAGGAGAATCATGTGATTGCATGGTTCAACCTTGAGGGGCGCCGTTACTTTTTTTCTTTTACACAATTTTAACCCATTTTCCATCTTCTAGGGTTTTGTACGTGGCCTTTAAATATATGGCCCCTCTTTCAGTTTAGGTTAAGCCAATATTGCTGAGTTGTAATTTTGTTTCCATATTATCGTTATAATAAAACATTGTTCCTTTACTTAACTTTCTTTTGCACTTTACTTTAACCTTATTTCATATTGTTATGATCTTGTTACATATTTCATACAACGTCATTAATCTCAATTATTGCATCTTATTTGGGTTCAACAAGTGGTATCAAAGCTAAGCTGCAGGTTCTTCGTGATTTGTTGGGATTTTTCAAAGATGGCTTCGTTTAAATATGATATTTCGCTACTGGATCACAATACAAAGTTTAAATATAATACTTTGTGATTTGTTGGATTTGGACAATGCGTTGCTGGATTTTGATAAGATGCTAGCTAATTAGACAACGAAGGGATCGGAAGGCTTTGTCGCAGATTCATCTTCATTTATCCAAAATATTCTATAGGACGTCTTGAAGGAGAAAACATCGGGTACTTTATGATTGAAATTGGAGCAGTTATGCATGACTAAAAGTTTCACTAGTAAACTGACTTTAAAGCAAAAGTTGTATTCCCATCGTATGGCGGAAGGAGGGTCACTGGAAGACAACATTGCTGTATTTAAGGAAATAGTTGTAGATTTAGAGACATTGGAGGTTAAGTACTATGAGGAGAATATGGTCTTGATCATGTTGTGTTCGCTACCTGCCTCTTATTTGTCATTTTGGGACATCATTCTGTACAGTCGTGATACTTTGACCATTGAGGATGTCTACGATACTCTGTTCTCAAAGGAGAAAATGAAACATCTGGTTGGAGTTACATCTAGGGATGAGGAAGCTCTGTAATCTCATGGTGATCGACAGAGGGATAGATCGAGGAAGAAATTCAGCAATTTGTACTGCTTCTGCTACAGGAAGAAATGACCTGTTAAAAAAGATTGCGATAAGTTGTAAGCTAAATGTAATTTAGCTGCAAATTATGGGAGGCAATCATGTACTTCAGACAAGACCAATGTCGTTAAGGATTTTTCGGATGGTGATGATGTACTGTTAATCGTGGAGTCTAAACCTAAGGAGGAGTGGATTCTCGTTTGGCACGTTCGCATCATATGTGTTCTAATCAGAGATTTTGAGGAGATGAACAAAAGTGTAGTGGTGTCCAATCTCAAGGATTCCACTGAGGCTAAGGTAAAGTTGAGGAATTGTACCATTGCCCCAAAAAAGGAAGAGAAGATGCATGCCTGTCTCTTAAAATCAGAAAAGATGACTTATATGCCAAAGTCAAATATCCAATTAGTACAAAAGAGGGGAGTACGTGGTTGAAAATTATAAATGAATTTTATAATGAAATTATGTCTTTAATTTATATAGCTCGTGAAATTATCATTATCTAGATAACAAAGTGTCACTTGTCCTTATTCAATATTAACCCAAAGCATTTCGGCGAATTTGTAAAAGAATTTGGACGTGTTCCAAATAATGGTCAACACGATGAACAAAAGATCTAAAATTCAAGTCTAACAGTCATTTATTTACGAAAAATACGTACATGTCAGAATTTTAATTAAAAAATATATTTGGTGTGTAAATGAAGGAGCTTGTGTTGAAGATGAATTGAAATAAATACATGTGATATTGCTATACGAGTTTAAACTTTTAGATGAAATAATTGAATCTTGAATTTGTATTCAATCTTAGTGCACAAAAGTTACGTAATATCAATATGAATATAACTTGTTTCCGCTACAATTAAAAATCATTAGCTTGAAAAATTTATAGCTCTCTAACACGAGAATTTGAATTTCTTGTATCTACATTTCACCATCAAAGCATACTGCGTTTTCCATTTTAGTTAATATTCTTAAGTTATCAAGATGCAAAGCTTTTCATATTCCAAGAAAGAGAATAAACAAATTCACTAAAAAATGTGCATAATTGAAAAAGGTAAGTTTTAATAATTCTTTACAAAAAGAAATCTCATCATCATAAAACTAAGAGAGGGTTTCTACAAAAAGGCAATCGCCGCCTTTCCTTGAACTCTTCCCATAGCATGAATGTGCTTTATGTACGTACAATTAGAGATCAACACACATGCAAATTGGATAGAACACTTCTGGCTTTGGCTCTTAGAGGACAATTTGAACTCACAAAATTGTCAACCAAGTGGAGATATGTCTTGAGATCGTGACAAGTGGCGATGTTTCGATCGTTGATTTGAGGACAATCTTTGCTACTGAGCCTAAGCTCATTGCCTATCTCAGCATACACCCATTGGGTGTCTTCCATCCTCTTTTGCAGCCAGTTTGAGAACCCACCTGCGATTTGTACATCTCCATTTCTAGGCACTTCGTTATTGTCCTCGAAAACAAATCCCGGAACTTTAGTTATGGGATCTTCAGAATTCACAATTCTTAGGATTTTCGTACCATTTTTTTCTATTTGGCATCGAAAATTTCTGTTCCCAACTCGAGGGCCTCCAAATGAAACAACAGTCACTAAAGGTGCATGCTTAAAAGTTGTTGTAATGTCATGTGCTGTTAATGTAGCTAATGCTGCTCCAAGACTGTGGCCAGTAACAGTTATACTCAAAGGCTCATCAGCGTATTTTCGTAGGATTTTGCCGATTTCATCTGTGACTATTTCTTTTAAACTTTGATGTGAACCGGTACTCGATGTGTACAAGCTCAAGAATCCAGTTTGTACCATGGATTCACAGTTATCAGGAGCCATATCACAAGGGAGGCAAGTTAATGTTGCCCGGAGATTTTCTAGCCACTCCATGGATGTGGCGGTGCCACGATATGCCACCACCACGTCTCGGCGGCCCAGCCGAGCTAATTCTTTCTCGTCATTACACACTGCAACGTATCCTATCCAGCTCGATCTAGTGGACATCCAATTTGGTAATCTCTCAGTACACAATTGTGGAAGTTGTACTCCACATGTGGCGTGAAGACTTTTGGTAACTTTGTATCCAGTACTGCAAAACCCGCATTGATCTAGCATGGAGTTTCTGGGATAAAGGCAAGTTGCATAACCTGGGGAGGATGTGTCAAAGTCGAAACAACGATATGCTGCATCGACAAATTCCCCGTATCTAAGAATCTCTTTGCGTAGATTATCATCGAGAGGATCGAGTAGTCCTTCCCAGTTCTTAATTCCTTGAAACTCCGCCCATTTATCCCTGAGTTTCGAAGCTTTGGAAGCTAAAGAGTTCCCAGAATTATGACTTCCCTTTGGATTCCACGAGTTTGAAATTCTCAAATTTGCACTGAACTTTTGCGAATGAGATGTGGTGGAGGAACAATGGCTTGAGCCTTGCAAAATGGTGCATGGCCTCACAAGACCGGTGGCAAGCTTCATTTTAGGTGGTGGTTATCGGAATATGTGGTGGTTCTGATGCATACAATATTGTTGGTGAACACAGATGGTGGATTTATAGTATATGTTTGAGTGAGAAATAAGGAAATGGACGGATCATGGGATGACAGCAAATAAGATGGATTTGTGGGGACATAACTCTTACGATAATAATCACTCTAGAATTCGATTCGACAAAGCTTTTGATAATTAATTAATTATTTATTTATTATTATATATCATCATCATCATTATTATTTACAAATTTTGATGAAAATTGATTTGATTTGATTGAAAGTTGATAAAAATTGTATGTCTCGTAGATATTTATTTAAAATTGAAGTTAGATCAATTAAAATTATCAACTTTTTGAAAAAGAAAACCTATTTTTCAGCAACACACTAAATTTTGGACCAATGCTTTTAAAATCTAGTTCAAATGTGCTATCTTTATCTTCATATTCTTGTGGCCATCCTTCTGATTAAATTTTGATACATTACGAAAATTTTTCGGTATCAAGATTTTTGTGAAATTCGTTTTATCTTTAGTGGAATGCATGATGCATCAAAATTAATTTGATTGGAGAGACAAAAAATCTAGACTCGTTAAAATTATAATTTTTTCTTTAAAAAGGGTCTACGTGATAAAAGTTTTAGTGGGTTTTGAAAAGCTGATGAAATATGTAATTGAAAAATTGATAAAATTGTGAATCACATATTCTTATTTCTACACTAAAATATAACAAATACTGTTTTGGAATCATAGTTGATTATTCTTAATTGTTTTTTTTATTTGTATTACGTGTAATAACAAAAATTTGTTGACAGTCAACTATGAACAAAGTCAAAGTTTTAACTAATAAATTTGACTGGTCCGGACGACGCCAATGCACGTGCCATTCCCTCATCTTATTTTATTTTCCACTTAATTTAACCCATTTTTCTGCCAAATTAGGTTAATATTCTTTTTCACTAATTATCCTTTAATGCTTTAACTACATAATAAACTTTGGGGAATTTATAAATTAGGAAAAAAATTTCAGTAGAATGGTCGCACCGTCCTACGTGGTACAAACCGTCGAATGAGGAGCCACCACGTAATCAAGTGGCCCATCCTCACCAAACGAGGTGACCTCACCTCGGGTGGCCCACGTCATCAGGTCGCACCACGTAGGACGGTGTGATTGTCCCACTGAAATTTTTCTCATAAATAATGCTATTTAGTCTCATTAGGATTACATTTAATTTCACCTATTATTTAATACCACATCAACTACATCTAGATTGAGGGTGCAACTCAAGTAGGTTTACATAGTAATACTCTATAATATCAATATGAACATATTTGTAAATTTATTAAGACGGTAAGTAAATGTTGAACTTTAGGATTTATTGACATTAGATTTGAATAATAGAGAATTTGATCAAGACGACTAAAAAAGGGGGGAAAAAATATATCAGTGTACCTTTTAGTTCACTTGTATGTTAAAATACCGTCTTCCATTATCAAAAGAATATGCTATGTAGCACCACTCGACCACAAATTCATCGTTCAAAGAAGAATGACTTATTCTTTTAATAAATGCATCTCAACTTCAAGTACTCCGTGTAATCAAAATGGCGTCCATTATTCAAAATTAAATCAATACAAAAATTCTTCAACGACGTTCAAGACTACGTTGATACCATCACAATTTTTACCATCCACCGTCATTCTTGAAATTATAATGATAATTAAGAAAGAGCACTCCATGGCTGCTTGTTCAATTTCAAGCAGAAAATTACTTGTTAGGTAGGAATCCATTCTTAAGATGTATGATAATTCCAAATCGATTATCTTAATTCATCATTATCGGTTAACTTTAATTACATGTCATTTACTAAAGAATCTTCTAATCCCTTGTAAAGATAAGATGATACCATCAATTAACTAATAACTTGATAAATTGAAACTATACCATTACAGGATGACAACATTTGGGGAGTTCTTGGGGATTGAATTTCCTTCATTTTTTTTTTTTTTGAGTATTGGCATAGACAAGATTAGAAATTCTTAGATAATATCAAAAACTATGTTCGGAATATATTATGTTTATGATAAAATATTTTACATCAATGTCCCCTACATCAACTCGAAGCCAAGTCCTAGGGATTTAGGGTCCCCGACTAATCAAAAATCTTGTTCTATAAATATCAAAAACTATGTTCGGAATATATTATGTTTATGATAAAATATTTTACATCAATGTCCCCTACATCAACTCGAAGCCAAGTCCTAGGGATTTAGGGTCCCCGACTAATCAAAAATCTTGTTCTATAAATATCAAAAACTATGTTCGGAATATATTATGTTTATGATGAAATATTTTACATCAATGTCGCCTACATCAACTCAAAGCCAAGTCCTAGGCATTTAGGGTCCCCGACTAACCAAAAATCTTGTTCTATAAATATAATGAATTAAGTTTTCTTTTCTCAAATTGGACACTGAGAATAGAAAAGGATAATTTATAAATCAAAGGTAAACTAGACCAAACATTAGAAGTAATAGAAGCATTATGAATTGTTAAAAGAACGATTCATTTTACGAGTTACAACTAACAAAAAAAGAAAAAAAAGAAAAAGGAATTAATAGCAAATACATGATCACATATTACAAAAGTAAACGTTGAAAATTTTAAAAACATAAATTGTAAAATTCTTTACGTTATCTTTAATAATAAGATCTTGAGTTTAAGTCGTACAAGTAGCCTGTTCATTAATCTTTATTTTTTTTATTTTTGCCTCAACGGTCAATGTAAATCTTCATGCTTAATTTCATTTTCACGCCTAACAAATGTCAAAATTAGTTGGCTTTACAAAAATCTATTTGAAAAAATTAGGTTCAAGAATTAGGGTCAATTCGACAAGACTTTAGTTTTACTTTTTGTAAAAGAAGTTTCTAAGAAAGGTACTTTAAGTCAGTTTCCTTTAAGAAAATTTCTAGACAAATAAAGTACTTTTAGAAAATTATCCAAACATATTCTTCATTTTTTAATTTCAGAAGTAGTTTTTGATTTTTAAAATTCTTTCCAAATGGACTATTAATCGAACAGGAGAGAATGTAGGAAGGGAAAGAAAATTGATCTCGGCTTATAATTCTAACTCTGTTATAACATAATTGATTCAATATTACCTTAAAATCTGTAAAAAGAGATTAAGGCCCCATTTGGTACACATTAATGTAAAAATGAAAATGAAAAATATAGTCGTTACGGGTCCCACACAAGTGATAGAAAGTCAAATATGATGACTTGATGTGATGAATAATAGTCATATTTTTCATTTTAACGGATAAATAATGAAAAACAAACGGGACTAAATTGCAACTTTGACCATAAATTACTGCTTCCCTGACGGCTGCTTAATGAATGACTAATTATTGAAGAAAAGTGGAATCTTAGTGTAGAATTTGAAGTTAGTTGGACTTAGAGAATTCTTCAATTTGTTCCATCAATCTTGGTATTGAAGATAGGGTGTAAAGGGATCTACATCGGGACGACAAAATTTACATTTTGTGCAACCACGATCCTTTAATAGGTTAAATTGAATTAGAGTCGAGAAAGAAAATTGGACTCGTTTTTTTCATTCATAAAGTTGGCTAAAAAATTTCTCAACTCAACGATTATTTCTTATTTGGTGCTTATAAACACAAGAAAAAAAATGTAAATGAGAGCATATAAGTCCAACAATCACCTTTCTTTTCTGTAAGTTGGCTTGGAAAAATGAAAAATATTGTGTAAAATCAATCTAACCAAAATAAATAAATAATGGAAATATATATTTTCAAGTTTATAAAGACGTTACGATGGATAACCACGTGGCAGGAATAGAGGCTATAGTATTAAGAGCCGTCATTGAGAATTCAGTTGCAAATCCAATATGACAATGAAGTGCCACTGCCACAGTCTCTCACATCTGGACAGGACTCCAATTATAAACTAATTATTTCATGTCTTATCATCGTGGAATTTCAACTTTGTCGCGATAGGAAAGAACCCTTTCGAATACACATGGTTCACGTCTTTTGACGTTATGTTGTATGATTTGTCTTACCAAACCTGACATTTGCATTTTAGTATATCAACATAAAGAGTAAAGAATTTATAAATATGAATCTCTATCAGCTTATTAAAAGGAAAAGAAAGTTATAGATGGACAAGAAAAACGAGGGTGGAGAATGGAGATCCGTGTGTTGGCTTATGAAGGTAATTGAATTTCAGTACTGATATCTGTATAGTGTTAGGTTTGTTGACTCAAATTTAGGATTTTGGGTTGTGGAATTGTGTATTCGACTTAATGGAAGGAATCAAATTGTATCCAAAAATTAAGGCAAAAAAATGGGTCTCCTAGCGTGCTAGTCTATGCGACCTTGGTATGCAGTGACATACTGAGGCACAATTTCCCTTTCCATGCGACAAGATGGAGGAGAATCATGTGATTGCATGGTTCAACCTTGAGGGGCGCCGTTACTTTTTTTCTTTTACACAATTTTAACCCATTTTCCATCTTCTAGGGTTTTGTACGTGGCCTTTAAATATATGGCCCCTCTTTCAGTTTAGGTTAAGCCAATATTGCTGAGTTGTAATTTTGTTTCCATATTATCGTTATAATAAAACATTGTTCCTTTACTTAACTTTCTTTTGCACTTTACTTTAACCTTATTTCATATTGTTATGATCTTGTTACATATTTCATACAACGTCATTAATCTCAATTATTGCATCTTATTTGGGTTCAACAAGTGGTATCAAAGCTAAGCTGCAGGTTCTTCATGATTTGTTGGGATTTTTCAAAGATGGCTTCGTTTAAATATGATATTTCGCTACTGGATCACAATACAAAGTTTAAATATAATACTTTGTGATTTGTTGGATTTGGACAATGCGTTGCTGGATTTTGATAAGATGCTAGCTAATTAGACAACGAAGGGATCGGAAGGCTTTGTCGCAGATTCATCTTCATTTATCCAAAATATTCTATAGGACGTCTTGAAGGAGAAAACATCGGGTACTTTATGATTGAAATTGGAGCAGTTATGCATGACTAAAAGTTTCACTAGTAAACTGACTTTAAAGCAAAAGTTGTATTCCCATCGTATGGCGGAAGGAGGGTCACTGG
Source organism: Olea europaea var. sylvestris (assembly GCF_002742605.1). Classification (NCBI taxonomy): domain Eukaryota; kingdom Viridiplantae; phylum Streptophyta; class Magnoliopsida; order Lamiales; family Oleaceae; genus Olea; species Olea europaea. The sequence continues at coordinate 5,787,723 of NC_036239.1, forward strand.
AAGACAACATTGCTGTATTTAAGGAAATAGTTGTAGATTTAGAGACATTGGAGGTTAAGTACTATGAGGAGAATATGGTCTTGATCATGTTGTGTTCGCTACCTGCCTCTTATTTGTCATTTTGGGACATCATTCTGTACAGTCGTGATACTTTGACCATTGAGGATGTCTACGATACTCTGTTCTCAAAGGAGAAAATGAAACATCTGGTTGGAGTTACATCTAGGGATGAGGAAGCTCTGTAATCTCATGGTGATCGACAGAGGGATAGATCGAGGAAGAAATTCAGCAATTTGTACTGCTTCTGCTACAGGAAGAAATGACCTGTTAAAAAAGATTGCGATAAGTTGTAAGCTAAATGTAATTTAGCTGCAAATTATGGGAGGCAATCATGTACTTCAGACAAGACCAATGTCGTTAAGGATTTTTCGGATGGTGATGATGTACTGTTAATCGTGGAGTCTAAACCTAAGGAGGAGTGGATTCTCGTTTGGCACGTTCGCATCATATGTGTTCTAATCAGAATTTCTTTCAGACATATAAGACTGTCAAGTAAGGTGGAGTTGTGATGAAAACAACTAGTCTTGTCGTGTTGTTGGAATCGGTTGAGTCAGACTAAGGTTGCAGGATGGGACGGTCAGAATAATTAATCAGGTTCGACATGTTCCAAACCTGAAAATAAACCTCATTTTGCTGAGTACCCTAGATGCAAAAGGGTATAAATTCTCTGGTGGAGGCAGAGTCTTTAAAGTTCGAAAGGTTGTCTTGATTGTACTTGAAGAATGGAAGAAGTCTCAGTTGTACATCTTATAGAAGAGCGCGTAACTAGTTAAGAGACATCCGAACAAGTTCAGTACCGTGGTGGAAATTCAGTTTGGTATAGTACCTCTTGAAGTGGGCTCTGGGTAGGTTCAGAACATTGCTCAGGGCAGTATTGGTGATTCCGCTTTGCCATCAATTGGCTCAGGGGAGTGTTGGTGATTTCACTTTGCCATTAATTTCAGCAGATACACTGTGTTCAGGTGTCAGGGTTGGACTTATGTAGCGTAGGTACAGAGTTGTCAGTGATGTCTGTGAAGCTTTTAGGATCATTGAAGGTAATAGTTTTAGCAAGGGGCCTTCTGATCAGTCATTTTGTGTGGTTTCTGCTACAGGAAGTGCTTCGACCCTGTTAGGTTAATAGTAATTCCTTGGTAGAATTTTGGAAACTCTGAAGCAGGGCTCAGGTGTTGCATGTGGACACCGTGCAGAAGTAGATGTTTTTTTTTTTTTTTGTGATGGACAGTTTTGGTTATTGTGTTGAGGAATTTGGCCATTTCGATGCAGATGGATTTATTTCTCAGGTTGAGAAATTTTTGGAGTTTCATTCGTTTCACTGAAATTTGAGTCAAGATGGAGATTATTTGGTTTACTGACTCAAATTTAGGGTTTGGGGGTCGTGGAATTGAGTATTTGACTTAAACTTGGAAGGAATCAAATTGTATCCAAAAATTAAGGTAAGAAAATCGGATTCCTAGCGTGCTAGTCTATTTGATCGCACGATGAGACACCATGCGGATGCATCTCGGTATGCATTGACATACCGGGGCCAAATTTCCCCTTCCATGCGACCGCATGGGGGAGAACCATGCGGTTGCATGGCTCAACCTCAAGGGACGCTATCAGCTTTTTTTCTTTTACATAATTTTAACTTAGTTTCTATCTTTTAGGGCTCTTCTAGGGTTTTGTAGGTGGCCTATAAATATATGCCTCCTTTTTCAGTTTAGGTTAAGCCAATGTTGTTGAGTTGTAATTTTTTCTTTGTATTGTTGTTATAATAAAACATTGTTCTCCTGCTTAGCTCTTTTTTGCACTTTTCTTTAATCTTGTTTCATATTGTTGTGATCTTGTTATGTACAACGTCATTAATCTGAATTCTTGCGTCGCCTTTGTGTTCAACATGTAGGCTGCTGATAAGACTTGTATCTCTATATTTAAGATGATCACTCAACTGTTGATGATGCCTTAAATAGTGTCATTGAATTTAGGCAATACAACCTACGGCATTAGGAAAATGTGAAAGGTTTTCATATTTGAAGTGAAAAAATGGGATGGTCGGAAGATGGGGTACTGGGCCTATGGGAATTCACTTCCATTATTAGTCATCACATCACTTTGACTATGATAGAATTCAACACGAGAGGGAGGGAGAATATTCACCATACAATTTTGATACTGTAGGGGCCATCTTCATTGGTAAGGCACTATTAGTGGCGGATTCAAAATCAAACTTAAAAAAGTTTCAACCCGGACTAATATGTAAAAATAAATAAATAAATTACGTTGGCTGGCCCAGTACCCAACATCCGCCCCGGGAAACTATTAAGAAAGAAAAATATAAAATTTTGAATATTTAACTATCTAGACTTATTGGATATTGAAGAACTTATATATATATATATATATAAAACAGAAGTGATTCTTCCTTTTCCACGATTGCATGTGATTTTTTCGAATCAACGAAGCATCCCAGAATGAAGTTACGTCAAGAATCTCAAAAGGCCTCAAATTCTATGTTATTGATAATGAATTTGATAATCACAATAAAATCTTTATTTTATCGTACCGTTAAAATTTATAAGTTATGTTGCTAATACGAGAAAATTTAAGGTGAGGTTATAAAAATATGTTTAATAAAGAGACGATATTATTGATGCGGGTTATTTAGAAAATGTTAGATATCTACGATGAGTTACGAATTTTACCTAAAAGAAGAAAAAATATTTAAGGATGATGAGAGACGACAAGATTGATAACTTGTATGGACTCGCATGAAAAACATTTTGGATGAAAATATGGTAATAGATTCGTATCAAGAAGCATATTCCATCATTACAAGATAATGTGAATACAGAAAAAAGGTGGAACTGTGGTGATGAAGCTGCACCGACAAAAGTTTTGACTAGTGCTTGAGACAATATCAAGAACAACAAAATTTGGAGTATGAAAAAGTCAAATGGTGAAGATAGATTAGCTCCCGTTTGTCACCATTAATTTTCATTCCATTCCATTTCATTTTATTTCTCTCTCTCTCTCTTATTTTCAACCACATAATCTTCCATAAAATAATATTACACGTAAATCGAAAAATTTTCTTTCTTTTTCAACCACTCATTTTTATCTACACAAAATGGGGGCCAAACGAGGGCTAATAATGTTTGTAAGTGGTTGGAGAATGGTCTCACTTGGAAGACGTGGAAACACTAGAATTTTTAATAATATTTGATTTTCTTTCTGACTCAATTGTGAGTTCGTTATTACTTTTAACTAGTTCTAATTTTATTGTTTGTTAGAGCTAGTTTTTAATAATGTTTGCTAAAAGTTACGATTCCAAAACGTTCCACATATTTTATTAAATTTAATTTATCTTTGTTAAAGATTATTCAATTTTTACTGAATTTCTCGTTATAATAAAATTATTTATTTCAAGCACTTTGATAAATTCATGTTTCGTAACGCGTCGAGTTGCTAGAATTTGGGGCGTTACAGAATGGTATTCTGTAGACTAAAAAAAAGGAGGGCTATACGTATTTAATCCTTTGGGGGGAATTCATTGTTTGAGTTTTCTTAATTTGTGTATTCGTAAAATTAAAAATGTTTTGTCAAAAAGATCTAAACTATCTAAGGTGAGCTTGGGATTTAAGCGGTCCACTCGTGAACCCCCCCCCCCCCCCCCCCCCCCCCCACCTTTTTTTTTTTTTTTAAAGTATTTCGATGGAGAATGTCGGATTAAAAGATAAGGAAAAATTTTGAATTTAACTGTAATATTATATGATTAAAAAATGTGTGGTTAAAAATAAGAGAGTAAAATATATATTTTGAAATTAATGGAGGCCAAATAAAGTCTAAATATATACGGTTTTTATAAATTTAAAATTAACTTCTTATTAAAGTAATTAAATAAATACGGTTTACAAGTGTTTGATAAATTTAAAATTAACTGCTTATTAAAGTTATTAAATAAAAACGGTTTATAAGTGTTTGATAAATTTAAAATTAACTGCTTACTAGTAACTTTTCAATCCAAATGTTAATTTTAACCCTTGATTGGAATGGGAATGATAGTGCCTTTGATTTATCATTTTGAGGTCATTTTTCAATTTTTAATTTTAGAAAACACTTAAAATGTGCTTGGTATGTTATTTTCAAAAATGCAATTTTGAAAATAAGGAAGATTTTATAACACAAAACTCAAAATGCGTTTTGACGTTTTGAATATTTTTCACAAATACAAGGAAAATGATGTTAAAATTTTTTCAAATTAAAATAATTAATAAAATCACACAAAACTTACCTTAATACAAATACCCCTCTCCCACATTCTATCTTTTTCTTTCCATGCTCCTCCAAAATGTCATAAAACGATTTCTAAAGTTTTTTAAGGCCCCGTTTGGTACCCATTTTTTTCAAAATGCATTTCTCTCTCTCTTCTTTTCAACCACACATTTTTCATTAAAATAATATTACACATAAATAAAAAAATTCCTTATTTTTCAACAATATATTTTCCATCAATTTACTATTCGAAAATGCATTTTTACATAGAAATGACTCTCGAATACCCTCTAAATCAAACGTATTTTCTAATTTTTTGTTTTGTTTTGAGGAACAATTTTTTAAAATGATAAATTAAACATTTTCCTGTAACCTTAAAATAATCTCTCAAAATATAAAATAGAAAATGAATTCAAAATAGAAAACAGAAAATAGAAACACAAATCAAACACGTCTTTCCTTCTCCCATTGATTTGAAAATTTTTTATATTATTTAACAAGTATTATTAGTTTTTCTCCTTAAAATAATATATCATCTTAAGCGAATACGTAGCCCATGTTTGTCTTCTATTCTTTCTAAACGCCCTTTTTTCTATATACTCATTTTCAACCACATATTCAAACAATAAAATATTTTACATGTAAACTCAAATTTTTTTCATACTTTTTTTCATACTCAAATTCACTATTCAAAACAATATTTTTTCATTAATTATTAGTTTTTCTCCTTAAAATAATATATCATCTTAAGCGAATACGTAGCCCATGTTTGTCTTCTATTCTTTCTAAACGCCCTTTTTTCTATATACTCATTTTCAACCACATATTCAAACAATAAAATATTTTACATGTAAACTCAAATTTTTTTCATACTTTTTTTCATACTCAAATTCACTATTCAAAACAATATTTTTTCATTAAAAAAAAAATTCAACAAACATGAATTTTGCCAAGTAATTTTGTTTTCAATGAAAATGAAAAATCTTAAACAAAATTAAAATTAAACCAAATTTGATATATATATATATATATTACATTTAATTATTATTTTATATCACAATGGAAATCAATATTTCCTGATCAACACTACTTTGACTGTCATAATCAATTAAGTTTTCTTAGCCTTGTGGGGTGTGATAATTAATCCCCTTTTTCCCCTTTGTTTGTAGTAGTTAAAAGTTGTGATTGAGAAGAAAACTTTGGTTAACTACATTAACCAATTGTTTAAAATTTAAACAAAGTAATTTCAACTTCTCGAGGTGGAAGTTTGGCAAATATGTGGTGCCCAAAAACAATGAATTTGACCAATCAATTTCCAATGGCTGCTTTGGAATAGAGAAGAATGTTAACAATGAACATTACATTTAGTTCCTATTTGATTTGAATAAAAATTAGATTTTTTAGTAGATATTCATAAAAGTTGGCGAAATGTATAGTTGAAATGTCGATAAAAAATTTTAGATCCCACAAAATATATTATTGAAAATGAATTTGAAATTTTAAGAAATGGGAACCAAATTGGGCTTAGCTTGAGAAGAATGTTCTTTCACTCTGTCAAAGGAAAGAGTGAAGTAAATGGGCCGAGCTTGTTAGGAGTATATTCGGTATTTGGAGGTTTGGATCCATGATTGATTTGTTAAAAAACATAGGCTCTGTTGTCGTTGTTCATTTTATGAGTGAGTGGCTTAGAATATTAAGAGAAACTTGGTGAGGAACTCTCATGAGAGAGCTTTAGTTCAATAACTTAGAGGGTTTTAACTAAAATAATAAAAAATAAATAAAATTAATTCTTTAGTCAAACTAGATTAGAGGGTTTTAAATAAAATAATAATAATAAAATAAAATTAATGGAGTAAATGAACATAGATGAAAATTCTATTAGTGATTTCTGAACATCGGAGGGAGTTATCGGCAACGATTATCTTTGATGATAATTTAAGATATATCAGAGTTTGGTGGCGGAAGTCGAGAAACTTAGCCCCGATTAAATTAAATTTCATTTCTTTCTCTCCTATTTTCAATTACACAATCTTCCGTAAAATAATATTACACGTAAATCAAAATTTTTTTCTTCTTTTTCAACCACTCACTCTCCAAAAAATACTATTCCACCCATTTTATTTTTTATTTTTTAAAAAAAGGAGGCGAAATGGGGGCTTAATTTTTATGTTGTAAACGCCCCCTAGGTGTATCCTATACATGCCAAGGCACGGGAAATAAAATTTCTAACCTAGTGCCTAGGCAGGAAAAAAAGCATGCATCTTCTTGTTTGAAAGTGATTTTTCTTTTGCTTTGAAGTCTAACTCAATAAAATACTCAACCATGGCTAAAGCTTTAAAAAGAAATAAATGCAACAATAAATTCACTGCTGTCCAAACCTAACCCACGGAAATAATTTTCTTTACTCACGAGCAAAACATTATTGATTTGTGTTAATTATCATTTCGAAAATTATGTTTTCTTTTGAAACTTGAAAAATATGTATTTCATGATATACATTCTTTTGGTTAAGTATTGATATTGATGTTGAGCAATTAAAATAATAAAATTTGAGAATTGACCTTCACACTTTATTAATTCTTAACTTTGTTGAATAATCCCTACATTCCATATTGGGATTTATTTCAACATGTGAACTTTACATATTTGTCCTCTTTTTAGTTTGTCGTCGGAAAGATACATTAAATACATTAATCATTAGTCAACAGATCAAGCTGCCATTTGTAAGAGGAAAATACTATTTGTACTAGGGCATTTACATGCCCCTCAGATGGGGGGCGAGTAAACGCTTGGGTACATATAGCAAAGCCCATTAGTAAGAATAGATCATTCATTATGTCTTGTTTGATGAAAATTAAAATCAGATATTTAGAAAATTTTAATAAAAGTTGATAGAATGTACGGTTGAAAAGTTGTGGGTCCTATAAAATGTGTGATTAAAATTAATTGTTGACTTTAACTTAAATTTTAATCAAATTTTTTTAGCGATACCAAATAGATGCTATACACACACACACACACACACACACACACAATATTTTAGCCACTATTTATATTTAACATTCTCTAGCCCTATCTAATAGTGTGTACCAAAAATACATTTAATAAACTGTATAGATTCATAGATGTATGGACATATAAATCTCTTAGTGTAGCAAATTAGAAGTTGATGATCATCATTTAATAAACAAACAACGTAAAACTCAAGAAAATAGAGAAATGATGCCTTCGTCCATAATAATTCACTCATCAAGGGAAAAACGGCGGGGGGCTAAGTGTACTCTTAACTCCCCAAGTGGACTATTGTTTGGACTAACACGTGTGACTCATCATATATACTTGGCACACGTATATACTAGCACGTGCTTGCGTGTTAAGTTAGATAGATAAGATACATTACATGGTGCAAAAATCCACCCTAAAACAACAGCCAAAAGCCCCTGAATCCTAATGAAAGAGGTATGTGTACAATGCATAAATTCTTTAGTTTTTTTTTTCTCTTTTTTAAAAATTTATTAATATTATTTTTGATTGATTCAACATAAATCCAACTCGATCCGCACATATTGTTCTTATCCTTAATATAAGCAAAAACCCTAGTTAAAACTTTGAACGCAAGGGATTATTAATTTATAATTTCATGCATGGACAATGACAGATCTAATTCTTTGGGACCTGTAATATGTGCAGTGCTGCTGATTTTGATCTGAATCTCACCGCCTCGAAGGATGGTTTTGTATGTATACACGTCGTTGCTTCGTTGCGAAGGTTAGCAAAGTTAAAAAGAGGGAAAAAAAAAAGAAAAAAAAGAAAAAAAAAGTTGATTGTATCTATGCTTCCAAGAAAAATGAATCGATTATAGAGGAAAAAGGACTAAAACTAGAAACTAGGGTTTGTTAATTACATTTTCTAATGTACATAAGTAACACATCTTGAGGATTTTATTATTAGGGTTTAAATGTGTTATAAATTGGTCACTTGTTACCTCCATTGTGGTCCAATATAGTGTTAAAATTAATAGCGAGTTCGAGTATAATCTAAATATGTAGCTAAAAGATTGAAAAAATATTAACCGTGACGAATATTTCTTGATCATAAAATGCAATATAATGCTATTCTTCCTCATTTCGACTCAAGACGTCTTCATCAGTGAATAAATCCTCATCATCTAAAGTTTGACAAAATTTTATACTGTTAAGATAATGTAACCTTCTTCTTTAGGGAATTTTGAATTTACGTAGTAATTTTGACTTTGTTTCAACAATGACTAATCATTGTAAGCACATTATACTTGGCTCATGTTCGGTATTACTAAAAATCAAATTATTAGTAAATTTTGATTACTTGATAAAATGTGATTGAAAACAAATTTAGGGAAAATGTGTTCTAAAAATAGGATAATTTTGTATGACATCATATCTTGCTCTAATCAACATGCGTTTTGATTATTCTTTAATTTGTCCAGTATCTGCAGCAAATTATTGAATTGAAGAACCAGTTAAGGTGAATAAAGAAATTGGGCAAGTTTATGGAGTAAGATTATCTCCCCTATTTATATTCTCCAGTTCTTGCTTTAACATGCCAATATGCCATTATGTGTTTCGTTGTTTAGACACTTTTTTTTCATGGTTCATTGTTCAGGCTTTGTTAAAATTGTGAATATTTAAAAAAGTTAAATTATGTACCACAAGCATAAGCCTGACAATAAACACTTGAGGTATAATTTTTATATGAGACGGAGCTCGAGAAACAAGTGATTTTTAACCTAATGCATTTGTACATGTTTGAGGAAATTTAAAGTATAATTTGAGATTGTCAAACATATTTTTTATTAACATATTTTGTAGACTCCACATATATTATCACTTATTATCCACACATTCTATAAGAACTACAACTTATAATCATTTAAAAGCACTTCCAAACAAGCTCATGCTCCAAAATATTTATAATCACTTAAAAGCAATTTCAATCAAGCTCATGCTCAAGAATAATGAAACATAGAATCACTGAATATTTAACATTAATTTAGATGATTGAAAACTTATTGATATATTGAATTTATTGTTTAATAGATCAAAATATATCCCATTTCATTGGATAATGGATCACCACTGCCACGTAAAGCAGGACAAGTGGAGTGGTGGTGGTGGGGTATAATTCCTTCTATACACAAACCTTTGGCGGTGCAATATATGTCAGCAAATGGTCATTTCAATGTAAAACCAACTTAACATCTTCTTCCCTACCCAACAGCAAACAGTCACTTCAATGTAGTTTTTTCTTTCTTCTTCTTCTTCGTCTCCTCCAACTTCAACTTCAAATTCAACTTAGTATTTAGTCAACTTCAACTTCTTCTGTCACGTTAAAAACAGCTGTAAAATTTAAAAACAAAAGAGAAGGAAACATTGAAAAGTCCAACCTACTTTAACTCCTCTTATTGTAACTGTTGGTTGAGTTTGGTCTCATTTTAATTTTAATTTTATGTTATTATTCTTCTAAAGCTGATTGATCAATTTTCTTGAATTCAATATAAAACATGCCGCAGGTCAATATTGTTTTGATGCTTTCTATTTGTTAACCAATTTTCCCCCCATCATTTCGATGTTTCGTATCCTATCACGGTAAGTTTTGATGTTATTAATTAGTTTTTGAATTTTATGAGATATTAATTTTGGGATTGCATAATATCTCAAACGTGTGGTGGTTTCTTAAGCCTCTGGTTTTACTGGAGAATATGTTGATTTAGTACGTAAGTTGCTATCAAGATTTTGTTATATAATCAATCACAAGTAGTAAATCAATGGAAAAAATGAGTGCAGAGAAAAATAAAGTTCAAGTCTTATCTTTTGTTTAATTAGAGTTAGATAGTTTCTTCTTTTTTTGGATTAATCTATTTTGATAGAAGAGAAATGACAGAAAGGTTGCCAGATATGTATGTGACAGTATATGAGTGAATGACAAAGTTAACTATGTTTTAAACCGTCTAACGGTAAACTATCATTCGACATTAGTCAAGGATTACGTCATTGTAGCATGATTTTCTTTTTCTTTTTCTTTTTTTCCTTCTTTTTTCTTTTCCTCTTTCGTATTTGAATCTTACATCAACTTTGACACATTGGCACATAGATAAAGAATAAGTGAGCCACAGCAAGAGAAAAATTTGACTCTTTACCCATAGGGCCTAGCATATGTAGGAAAATGTCTAGTTGGTGTCTATATATTCTTTCTTCTATACTTTTGCTGTTGTGTTTTTCGAAACGTTAGGTATAATGTAGATGTCTCTCAAAATGGATGTTGACCTTCTAGGGGCTCTGCTTACATAGATATGCCGTCTCTATATTAATTAACGATAATTATATTAACACTAAAGTTTTATATAAATGCACCACATTTTAATTGTGTTAAAGATCTTAGTTTTTACTTATTGTCATACTTATGCTTCCCATTTTTTCCCTTGCATTTGCATTCTCAAGCTTAGTACATAGTGTTTCTAGCGTCGATTTTAGTCCAAAAATTCTGTTAGCATACTTTAAAATAAGGAACAAATATTTAACCATATTTTTTATTTTAATTATTAAAAACCCAAAGGACTCTTAACAAAATTTTTGGATGAAAATCGTCACAAGAAACGTGATATTCTAACTAATAGAATGTTGATGATAAGAATGCAATAAAAAGAAGTCGAGAATATAACGCAAAAGTACTAAAAAAAGAAAAATTCTTAAGAGATATAGCTCCTGTTAGAAGTGATTTAAATTTAAGTTAAAGTTAACAATCAATTTTAATTACATATTTATAGGATCCACAACTTTTCAACCATACACTTCGTCAATTTCTATTAAATTCTACTAAAAGTTTAATTTTAATCCCCAACCAATAACGGAATAACATATAGATGCAAAAGGAAAAATGAGAAATATATTTTCATTTTTGACTGATGGAAAAGGTAGTTTTGAAATTAAAGAGGTATAGTTGTTCCTTTGCTGTAATCACATAACAATTTGAAACAACTACCGATCAAGAAAAGAAATTTTAAGGAATGACTATTATTATGATTGCGTGACAAATGAACTCCCTTTCTATCGAATTATCTTATATTTCGAAAGCTTCATAAAATTTAGGATAATTGAGGAGAAGATAGTAAGTTGATTTTTGTATACCTCGGTTTAGTTTCCATGGTCTAGATTTGGTCGGTAGATATGGTTCACCAATTACTTAATTAATTAATTAATTAATTGTTCATTTGACCAGAACCGTTATCGTACACACATGACCACCGACCGGGACCATTCCACCTTTATTCTTCAAACTTGAGTGTTGATTATGAGAAGTCGATGTCATTTATTTTTTTGGCGCTAGAAAAGCCTCTATAGGTGTTGGAATAGATTGGAAAAATTGTAAACACCTTTCTCTAGAGGGTCTAGTTATTACAGATTTTTTGAAAAGTGTTTTTTTTTTAATGTAGTTAAAAATTAGGGAAAATGTTTCGAATTATGTGTGAAATTATTTTATTCTAAAATATTTGAAAAAATGAATTTTAAAGAATTTGTAAAAAACACGTAGCGTAGTAAATAATTTGAATGAAGCTAGATGAATGTGTGGGACCGTTACAAGTGTTGAAATGACAATACTTTATTGGCCAGTTTAATTTGGATTTTGATATGGACGGTACAAATTACACCCCCTCACACAGGGGGGCCCGGGCCAATAAAATAGGGGCGCGAGCCCCCTGTTGTCAAGGGCTATTAGCCACCATGTAAAGGGGGTTGTAGTTCTAGCATTTCCCTTTTAATTTTGATTTTTGTCCAAACTCTAATAAAATGTTGTCTATTCTGAAATTTTGTAACTCCATTTGACAACTACGTCTGTACAAGTATTGTTGAAATATTTTATCATAAAATTTATTGGATGAATGTCTTAGAAGTGCGTTTCTTCCAATGCGATACTTTAATTATCCCTTAGAAGTGTATATTTCTTACATGAACTTGGTCACCATCTTTAAGTAGCAGCATGCATATATAGCAAAAAAGTGTTTTTAGTAAAATTTAAAAAAATACTTGATTCCCTTATGTTGATGATATCCGAATACTTTGTCTTCTGCCCCCATCATTCATTCAGTCAGTGACGGAGTTAGAATTTTCACGTACGATGAGAAAAATATTGAAGGGGCAAATAACAATAAGTTTAAAAGACTTATATCTACGTGGAAATTGTCCAACTCGAAGAAAAAAAGGGAGTAGTAGCAATTGCAATCTCTGTACATGATCAAGGATTAGTTGATGGCAAAAATAAATAAATAAAGGTAAAAATGATAGCGACTTAGAGTGAATGGAAAAGATGAAAAGAGATTATCATACTCTTCATGAAAATTTTGGTTTGTTTGCTTATAGATGAACTTGTATTTGGCATGTAATAGTGGCACGTGCATGACCTCTCTTGTTGGTTTTAAAGTAGCGTGTTTATCTTGCTACTTGTGCATGGTTGAAACCTACTTCATTCGAAAATTTTATTTGAGTTCTGCCATTATGTTTTATGCATTTTATATTAGATAAACAATGTCAGAAAGACATGCGAAAGGGCTGCAGCCTACTTATTATACTGTGCGTCTCTATTTCTAAGCAATGTTTATCGATTACATTCAGAGCATATTGGTATATTCTATCACCATTACGATATCGATATGCTTATGGATAAAGTCTTGTAGCTGCCGCTATATAAGCAAAAAGCCACGCAAGGTTAACACTTCTCTTTGTATCGCCTCTTTCACATGTCTCTTCCATGGTGATTAGGTCATTGCCAGTTGAATACCTCGCTCGGAATTCATTTGCTATATATCCGAGTGTTGTATTACCTTTCTGTAGCAGCCTATATACAAGGCATTGGGCATCTGCTACACGTTTCGTCTCCACCAAGTTACACACACTACACTGCACAAAGCGATTGATGTGATAGCTCTGCAGCAACAAGCGCAATCAAATCACAACTTTTCGAACTATTTTTCAGGTCTGCTAACTATAGGGCTATGATGACTATGGATTGACTGGTCCCTCATTAACAGGTAAGCTTTTAAAAAACTTGACATCCACATTTTCGTCTATTTTGTCTTTTTTACACCCAATATACATTTTTATTTGACTTGAGCATTGGGGTGTAAGCGATCGTCGCACCCATCGAAGCTACAATCTGTGCAATCTGACATTATTGTCTAAGTGTTAGATAAACTCGACATCTTAAATTGTTGTCTATGTGTGTAGGTAATATATTCTTGGATGAGAGAGGATCTAAAATATGTTGACAACTGGGGCTCACCAAATCAAAAAGTCAGAGGTATCACATTTTGTCTTTTTTACACCCAATATACATATTATCTGACTTGAGCATTGGGGTGTAAGCGATCATCGCACCCATCGAAGCTACAATATGTGCAATCTTACATTATTGTCTAAGTGTTAGGTAATATATGCTTGTTGGAGCTACAGTTTGTGCAATCTTAAACTGTTGTCTATGTATGTAGGTAATATACTTTTGGATGAGAGAAGATCTAAAATATGTTGACAACTGGGGCTCACCAAATCAAAAAGTCAGCAGGTATCACATTTTGGAGTAATGACATACTCAAATTGCTTAGGAATTTTTTTGTTGAGAAAATATTTTTTACTTTATTCTTAGGCTGGTTCCTCTCTTAGTTAGTGGACAAAGTTTATAATTACTTATAAGTTGATAAAATTTTATTTTTATCTATAAATTTTGAAAGATCCACAACTTTTATCATCGAAGACCCACAACTAACATTGTCTATGGTGTTTAGACATTTGTGCGAGGTCAAACGAAGTTTGGTGTGGAAGCCGGCCTAGTTAGGTAGTGTATAAAGTAAGCAGAACAAAGCCGCAGATCTATCTACAGTAACGTTGAACCGGGTCGGTGGTCAGGTGGCGTTCAGTACAATAATATGTGTTTTAAATGGATACTTATGTAATTTACTTACTTTATTATTATTATTATTATTATTATTATTATTATTATTATTTTATTTTTTAATTTGATAAGATATAATCTGGAACGCTGGTTTTGGTATTTCTTTCAAGTAAAACAGAATACCGCTTTTTTAGGTATGATCCCAAATAATTAGAGTACAACTTGAACTGCACACTGTATAAATCTTCAATTTCAACACATTGAACCCTAAAAACACCAGAAAGGAAGAATTCTTTTCCTTCGACGCCACACTTCACAGCCAGAAATGCTACACAAAAATTACACTGCAATTTCATCATTTGTTGTTGATGGAATTTTCCGTGCACCAAATTTTTTTTCAGTTCTATTTATAAGATATATTTTACGATAATAAAGTTTCGTTAATCATTTTTCTTGCTGTAGCCTTAATTGGACAGTTGGAGCTTACGAATCCATTGACTAAATGCAGATATGTCTTGAGCTCGTGGCACGTGGCGATGTTAATATCATTCAAATCCGGCGAGCTCCGGCTGCTTAAGCGGAGCTCGCATCCGATATCAGCGTAAACCCATTGAGTATCCTCCACAAGTTTTCTAATCCATGTTGAAATTTGAGCCATGTGATGATCGCAATCGTTCGTCATTTGGTCGTTGTTGTCAATGACGAATCCGGGGATTTTTGTTATGAGATCATCGGAATTTACTATACGTAATACTTTTGTGCCTTGTCTATCCAGGTGGCTTCTGAAGCTCCGGTTCCCGACCCGAGGGCCGGCGAAAGATATTACGGAGACGAGGGGGGAGTTCTTGAAGGTTTCCTTGATGTCATAGGCGGCGAGGGTGGCGAGGGAGGCGCCCAGGGAATGGCCGGTGAAGGTGAAACTTATAGGCTCATTGCCATACAGTTTAAGAATTCTTGAAACCTCTTCTCGTACCTGTCTTTTCAGGCTCGGACGATTTCTAATGCTGGAAGTGTACAAACTTAAAAACCCACTTTCCACCATTGGACATGAAAATTCACTTGGCTTGGAATTATCATCGGACAAAGGAGTGAGAGTGGCTCTCAGATTTTCCAGCCATTCCAGGCATGTAGCTGTGCCCCGGAATGCAATTACAACGTCGCGTCGTCCAAGCCTGGAAATCTCTCGACTGTCATGGCACACCGCTGTGTAACCTATCCAACTCGCTTGCATGGCCATCCAACTTGGTGCCTTTTGAATCCAACCCGGTAATTGAATCCCAGAAGTGGCAACTAAATTCTTGGTAACTCTGTAACCCGTCTCTGGGAACCCCGATTCATCTAGTAGCCTTCTTTTTGGATACCGGCACATTGCATAAGAAGAAGAAGAAGGATCAAAATCAAATGATCTATATGCAGCCTCAACGAAATGGCCATATCGAATTATCTCACTGCGTAAATTATGGTCAAGAGGATCGAGCAAACCTTCCCAGTTCTTGATTCCCTGGTAATCCATCCACCTCTCACGGAGTTTTACTGGAGTTGGAGCTCTATACAAAGAATTATTTATATTGGAGTCAACAAAAAGGGATACCGGCACATTGCATAAGAAGAAGAAGAAGGATCAAAATCAAATGATCTATATGCAGCCTCAACGAAATGGCCATATCGAATTATCTCACTGCGTAAATTATGGTCAAGAGGATCGAGCAAACCTTCCCAGTTCTTGATTCCCTGGTAATCCATCCACCTCTCACGGAGTTTTACTGGAGTTGGAGCTCTATACAAAGAATTATTTATATTGGAGTCAACAAAAAGATGTTCAAATTTTTTGAGAGCCTGGACTTTCATGTTGAGAATTTTGTTGCACTTTGTAGGTGGGCATACAATTTTTGGAGTGGCATTTGAGGTGCACGGTTGTCGTACAGTTTTAATGGAGAGACTCATGATTAGTAATGAATGAACTTCGAGAAAAAGGCTCTCAATATGTATATGACTCGATGTGGAGAGTCTTGAATTGGGTTTTATAGGGTTAGAAAAGTGCACAAGTCATTGATTGGATGTGGAGTATGTAGAGAATTGATACTATACTAAATAACAACCTTAAATTATTGTAGCCTTAAAGATATTACTGATACGTTTGGCACGTTGGGGGTTGAATTGTGAAACATATAAGATTGAATAATTTCAAAGAGATTTTGACTAAGATTTTAATTCAATTTTGAACCGACTAAAAATGCAAAACAAATATCTCAGAAAGTATAAAAAGAATATAATTGTTCAAAAGAAAGACGTAATTATGTATGAATTCGGCAGTGGTCATCAGTCGGGACATTACCGTATTGTTTAATGAATAGAAATGCATTCTATTTGTCACCACATGGTGATTGGCATTATTCTTCACGTAGTAAATATCTGTGACTGAAAGGGAGTGGGGAAGAAGGACAAAGGGTTGTATAACAGGAAAACTGGGCAACTGCGAAGTCACGTGTAAGTCTATGGCCTCCAGCTTTTATATTATTTTATTTTATTTTATTTTCCATGCCTTCAAAACATTATTTATCCAAAGTGGTTGGCAATGTCTGGATGACATTTTTTTTTCTCATTTTCGAACTACGCAAATTGGTGATCTTATACGTAAAATGCTGTTGTCCCATCTACGTGAATGTTATTACAAGTGGAGTGGAATTCCATTCTAGCGTTCGTCCGTTTTCTGTTACATTTCGATCTTAAAAATATCGAAAGTGGATGTCTAATTTAAATTCTTGCTTATAGTTCGAAATCATGCTCAATATATTAGCAATACGAGTATATAGAGGAACAATTCATTTTATGTGAAGCAATAATGATATGTCATATTAATTCATTGATAAATAATTGTATAGTGGGTCTCAACATTTGAATTTAATTTGCTACTCATCAATGGATTAATATAACACGTCAACGATATTTAGTATAAGATGAGTATCAGTGCTCGTTAAATCATTCCTCTGAGTGTATATCCCTACATCACCACTCACATTCTTGAGTAACTAATACATACAACTAAAAAAAATAGTAATTTTAGAAGGGAATAAGAAGAATTACCATAACAAAAAATCTTAATGCAACGTGTCAATAAAAAACTACCCTAAACAAAATAATTATACAAAGAAACTTTTAAAATTATAATAGAAACTACTAAAACACAAATTGCCAAAAAGATCCCTAGATAATCCCTATGGGGCCACATCGTGGATGTTTTCTTTTTTCTCCTGCCATTAAAATTTCGAAACTCTTTTGAAGAATATTTATAGAATTAAAAACTTTCTTGGTGATTTTATTTACATTTTAAGTCGTTTATCCTATACTCCACTGGATTTTAATAGGTTAATTTCGCATTTGATGATCGAAAACGTGAGTATTTACGGGTTTATTCGAAATTGGATGAATTTTTGGGACATTAAAGAGAAATTAATTGACTCTTATCATTAAATGGAATGATATAATGTAGATGCACGAGGTTGGTTGGGATGAAGAAGCTACAAAACATCACTCTTTTGGAGCACCCTATATTTCTTTACAAAATTAAGCAAATTCAGAAAGGTTAAATCATCCAATTCTGCATCTTGATCTGGAGTTGATATATAATTAAAAGCAATCAATTCAATTGATAGCGTGTATATGTGAATGTGTATGTGTGTTCTATAACTATTTTACTTATGCAACTACATATATTGAAACATATGAAGTTCTTTTTAGGTGTTTTATACATATGTTGGGCTTAACCTACTTTTAGAAATGTATGGTTCCATTTTGGGCATAATATTCATAAAGATAATAAAGAAAACCACCATAAATGTGTAAAGTCGGTTTCTAGATCATTAATCTTGTTTTTTCTTTTTTGGGTTTTGTGTTCATATGTTGGAGGTGTGATTTTACATATTCCCTCAACTATAGTGTACTTTCTTGTTCGTCAAATATATATTTTCAATCAACATTACATCGGGCGAGCGGGTGAGATTTACAATTAGAAAGTATTTTAATTAATTTAACAATCAATTCATCTCTTCATATTTGGTACTATTCAAAAATAATTTAAGTTATCGATAAAGAGAAACTTAGCCCCTATTTGGTGGGATCGAAATAAGATTTTTAATAGATTTTGATAAAAGTTAATAAAATGTGTGGTTAAAAAGTTGTGAAACCTTGTAAAATATGTAGTTAAATTTAATTTTTTACTTTGATTTAAATTAAAATTTATAATTTAGTTTCTACCAAATATGACTTTAATATGTGGCGTAATTTTATATTTGGTTGAGTATGCAATGACAAATATATAAATCCATAAACAAGAAGGAAAAAAAAGGTAATTTGTATACTCAACAATGAGTGCATGCATGTTATAGAAAGGAAGTATCAATTTTATCTACCAATCAGAGAGCCATTTGCCACAGAATAATTCTATATTTCAACAGTATTTATATTTGTAACGGCAAAATACTGTTTCAACAATGATTGGTATTGCCCACTTTTGAGCCGCATATATTATAATATTGATTTGTCAAAATTTTCGAGTTCTGGTATGAATTAATTAAGTAATAATTAACCTCTAATTAAAAATAGCTTCAAATTCTTGGTTAAGTCTTGTGAACTTTAGAACTTTTGATATAAAATGAATAAAGTCTACACATGAGCCGCATGTTGGAACAAGATTTTAATGAATATATATTACTCCTCTTTAACTTAGCAATACGACAATCGACTAGTATATTAATTTCCTTCTATCAAATACTCGTAGTGATTAGTCGACAATTACTACAAAGAGTACTATTAATTGTTATTATAACCAAAGATAAACTAATAAGTATTTTTCTCTCAATCATAAAAATATCTCATGTAGTTATATCTATGTATGTTGTTTGTCCCAAATATGTAATAGAGCTAAGTTGATTTTTGCGCTTTGTATACCTATTTTGGCAAATAGAAATTGCTTTTATTATTTGATTTTTGGCAGTTGGAATGGCAAAGCCGAAACCATTCCTATTTTTCTCTCTCAATAGATGCAACTTTAATTTCTTTTCAAAAAGCTTAAAGGGAAAGCATAAAAGTGACATGTAATGACTTTTAGCATTTTTTGGTAGCAAATTCATGAGATGCAGATAATTTGTTAGAGTTAGGCAGCGGCCAATGATTTTTTATTTTTATTTATTTTTTTTTTATGAAGAAGAATTTATGTTATGTTATACGATTAATGTAAAATTTATATTCAATTATTTAAATTTCTGAGATTTAAAATGATAGACTCAAAAAGTGATATGGTGTGTCTGTATGTATTTATCATATAATTGCAGAAAACGGCAAAATTACTCGTTGAGATCGATTTTTAAATTAGTGATGTCATTTAATTTTACTATAAAAATCTCTATAGTCTAATTTGTTCTGCCGATATCCTTCTTATATCCCGTTGTTGAGACTCTGACATTCAAGCAAATGCAATTAACTCACCTACACGTGACAACATATCATATTATTTATCTTATAATATGCTTCATCAAGATTTTTATTGTACTCAAATCTTTGAGATGAAAAAATAATATTGGGACATACAATATCCTTTTTATCCAGTTGGGCCATCTTTTCCAATCCTGCCATGACAATAAATCAAATTTCAGAGACGGTACTTGTACAAGGGAAATGCGATCCAGAGATGGTAGCACCTGATTGATTGTTTTAATTATTTTTGTCCAAAATTCAACAAAATGTTGCCATGTAACATTTTGTAAACCCATCTGTACAATTTACCCGTACATGTATTATTGCTCATCAATTTTGGTTTAAGTCATAGCCTTCGACAACCTATTTCAAGCATCTTCTGACACGGAGCATCATACACCCCACTTATTTTGGCATGCAAAGCTTGTTAGTTGAAGCAATGAAAAAGAAAAAAAAATATCTCGATGCACAATGAAGAAAAATCTTGTTTAGTATTTATGGTACAATTCGAAGAAAAATCACAATGCACAAAGTGTTGGACTTGGAAGGATTGTAGTGAATGAGATTAATGACGCAATATGAAGTAATGAAAATCGTAACAAGAAACAAGATTTAAAAATAAAGAAATTAACAAAGAGAGTTAATCACAGAAGCATGATGTTTTATTAATTGACAATATGGAGAGAAATACAAAAACTTAGCAATTCTTGCTTGAATAAAACTGAAAGAGAAGACAAATATTTATAAGTACATGACATAGCATAAAGATAGAAATAATGTGGAATAAAGAAATAATATATTTCCATAAAAATCACGTGAAATATAAGGAAACAAATTTTCTCACATCAAAATTAGGAAACAATTTATTTAAAAAAAAAAAAAAACCCCCCTATTGGGTCCAAAAACAATTTATTTAAAAAAAAAAAACCACCCTAATTTGGGTCACAAACCCAACAATCTCTACCTTGACCTAAATTTCGGTGCAACAAACGAAACTCCAAGATTTCAAATCTATCTACATCGAAATAGTCAATTTTTTCAACACAAAATCCAAAACTCTCTAAACCAAATCATAGTACTCTGTAAAGCATCCACAAGCGACACTTGAACCCAAATCCTGCGTTCCCAAAATTCCACCGAAGAATACTGTTGACCAAACAAGGTCGAAACACACCCTATAACAAAAATCATACCACATGTTGGATCAGAATGCTCATTGTTAGAATTATCGCCTTCAACGCCTCCAAAAGCATCCCAAATGTTATTAACACCACGGTACTTACGCTCTATGAGTCCAACCCTAGCAAATAAACACAGTGTATCTGTTGAAATTGGTGGCAAAGCGTAATCACCAATACTCCCCTGAGCAATGTTCTGAATCGACCCAGAGCCCGTCACAAGAGGTACTGTACCAAATTGAATATCCACCACGGTACTGAACTTGTCCCGGTGCCTCTTAATTGGTTCTACGTTTCCCTACAAGATGTACAACTAAGACTCCTTCCGTCTCTCCAATACAATCCAAACACCCATACGGACCTTCAAAACTCCACCTCCACCAGAGAATTTAGACCCTTTTGCAGTTAGAGTACTAAGTGAGATGAGATTTCTTTTCAGGTCTGGAACATGTCGAACTTGATCAATTGTTCCGACTGTCCCATCCAGCAGCCTAAATCTGACTCAACCGATCTCAGCAATAAGGTAAAACTGGTTGTTTTTCATTACAACTCCACCTTGCTGAACAACCTCATATATCTAAAGAAATTTTGATTGGAACATATGATGCAAACATGCCGAATCTAGAATCCACTCCTCGTCAGACCTAGATTCCACATCAGATACCATGGTTAATATCACACCTCCGCTGTCTGAAAAATCCTCAACTACATTTGTTTCGTATGAAGTCAAAGGTTGCGCTCATTGATTTGCAGCTAAATCACCTTTAGCTTGCGACTTATCATAATCCTTCCGAATGTCCCTTACATCTGCAGTAGAAGCAAAATAAATTGATGTTATTCTTCGATCTGCCCCTCCATCGACCACCGTGAGATACAAGAGTTTCTACATTCCTCGATGTAGCTCAAACCAAATGCTTCAACTTCTCTTTTGAATGTAAAGCATCATAGACGTCATCTATAGTCAAAGTGTTCCGAACTGGTATATTCTCAAAATCAAGTAGCGCATCGTCCAAATCCAATTGCACAGAATAGCCCTCATTTTTGCTTGCCACAAAAAAAAACCTTGTATTACGATCCAGCAGTGGAATGTTATACTTTATGGTAGTCATCTTTGAAAATATCTCAACCAATCCTGAATGTTATACTTTATGGTAGTCATCTTTGAAAATATCTCAACCAATCCTGAATGTTATACTTTATGGTAGTCATCTTTGAAAATATCTCAACCAATCCTGAATGTTATACTTTATGGTAGTCATCTTTGAAAATATCTCAACCAATCCTGAATGTTATACTTTATGGTAGTCATCTTTGAAAATATCTCAACCAATCCTCAAAAGAAGAACAATCCAAGCTCTGATACCACTTGTTGGACTCGGAAGGATTGTAGTGAATGAAATTAATGACGCAATATGAAGTAATGAAGATCGCAACAATAAACAAAATTTAAAAGTAAAGAAATTAACAAAGAGAGTTAATCGCAGAAGCACAACAATTTATTAATCGACAATATGAAGAGAAATACACAAATTCAGCAATTCTTGCTTGAACAAAACTGAAAGAGAATATCACTATTTATAGGTACATGGCATATCATAAAAATAGAAATAATGTGGAATAAGGAAATAATATATTTTCATAAACATCACGTAAAAATATAAGGAAATAAATTTTCTAACATGAAAATAAGAAAACAATTTATTTCAAAAAAAATCCTAATTTGGATCACAAACCTAACAAAAAGTCGTTAAATATTCCTAGTTATCACAACAATATACGTCACATTTGTATTTCACAATTTTTACGAAAAACATAAGGATCCGTTTGATTGTAAAGATGAAATTTGGGTGTAAAAAAGACGAATTTTAGGGAATTGAATTGTGTAGAAATTGTTTTCCTGATGATGGTAAATTATTCTGTTTGATTGGTATAATTTTTCACGTGAAAAATGTTGAAATAAAAGTATTTTTTTGGTGTTCGTTTGACTTTATTTTACATGAAAATTGTCGATTAAATGGATAGAATTTACTGGTATTGGAGATGAATTTTGTTTCCATTATCAACAAAAAAATTTAAGAAAATCACCTATCTTTTCGTATTCGTTTGATTTTGTTTTACATGAAAAAAATAAAAAAATACTACAGTAATTGAGAATTTCAATTCTCACTATTTTGATGAGAATTGGAATTTTTTAAAAAGCAAGAAAAATTCTAAATGCTAGAAAATGAATTTCATGTGAAAAAATAGAGCCACGAAAGAACTTGACAGCAAAATTTGTAGCATTTGAAAAGTGCCCATTGCTAATGGAAAATGGTTGAAACCTGCAAACGACAAATCAACTGAAGTGACATTTGTGAGTGGGATGGAAGAAATGATTGATTCAACGATGAGAAATCAGCCATAATTTTCGCTGCAAGACGATTCCTTTTGCCCCAAATATTTTTAGCCCCAGTTTGACCCTTATTAACTTACATTATACTACATTACAATTTCATTTTTTTATTTTCTATTTTCAACCACATAATATTTTATAAAATAATATTACACGTAAATTGAAAACTTTTCTTTCTTTTTCAATCACTAGTTTTAAAAAAAAAACATTATTCCATCCATTTTCATTTTCCAAAAATTGGGGCCAAACAGGAGCTTATTGTAAATTCTAATTTATCTCATGCTTCCTGCATTTTTTAAAAAAATCATTTTTCTCAAAACTCATTTTTTATTACACATTCTGTTATAAAATAAAATTAACAAGCGAATTCAAAATTTTCTCTTATTTATTACACATTCTGTCTTGACTGTTTGATACAAAAGTGGAATTGAAATTGAAATTCTAGGATACAAACACTTAAAACATGTTTTTGGCCAATTCTATGAAAATCGAATTCTTATGATTTTGGTGATTTTTTCTTTTCCAACTTACATGAAAATGACCATTGATTTAGTTTAACCTAGTATTATTTTGAGTCACTTGATTAAATAACTCTAAAGCAAGAAGATATGTAGAAGATTAAAGTTTTTGATTAGGGAAATAGCAGCAGAGGTACCCATCCTTTGACACATGTTTCACCTTGGACCCTATTCTTCAAAATGAGCATTACATCTTCAATTGTCCACTTACCTTCAGTTAATGAGGTTAAATTTTATTAAAAAGACAGTTTTACCTTTATCTTTAATTAAAGGAATTAAAAAAAAAAGAAAAAGAAAAAAAGAACAAGAAATTCTTATTCCCCAAGCCCACGTCTAAACAATCGGCAGTTATTGACTATGGTTGTGGTTGTTGATAAGAGGTGGTCTGGGGGGAGATGAAAAATGGAATGGTTGTTGATTTACTGAAGATCTTCAATCTTTACTTATTATCTCATTGTGCCTCACCTTTTTTGTTACATTTTTATTTTTAATCTTCCATCAATTAGTATATATGGTCCCCTTAGAATATTTTTGGCAAATACTATGTAGCAATTTATTTATTTTCACTGGAGAAATACTTTTGTGAAGCTCTCCTTGCAGACTTTTAAGACGTAAACTCGTATTAGAGATAACATGGTCTAATTAATGGAAGATGAGAATAAGATTGCAACGAAGAAAAAGTTGGGGACATCCATGAGACAATACAAAAAAATTGGGATGTTTAGCCCTTCTTTGGCCATCATTTTTTAATTTTACATACTCATTTTCAGCTATACATTTCATGTGACTAATAATTGTTATCAATTCTTCAATTACGAATCATCAATTTTTATCAAAATCTACTAAAAACAGATTTTTATGAACCTAAATGCTACTAATGTGAAATATTGGCAATATAAATGCTACCATTTGGGGACCAAGATGCAACATAAAAAAAGGTTTGGAACACATATTACTATTTTCCCTTCTGATATCATTGTTATTCCAATTCAAGTCTTTCATCATATTTTGCAAAATCGGAGTAGAAAAACCTCCTCTATTACTACAAAAAAAAGAGTTCCACTGACCAAAGATTTAGCGATCAAAAAATATTTGATTGATATAATACACTTTCACCAGCCAAACATCAGTTGGTAATGGTTTTGTCTGGTTAAAATTGGATAATTTTTTTTATTCCCTATTGCGAGTTACTGATTCCAAATATTAGTAACCAAACGCTAATGAATAGGGGGGAAACAAGCCTGCATTTTATTTTTATTTATTTATTTATTTATTTTTTTGCATGGAAGACAATTTTAGCAACCAATATTTGGTCGCCCATATATCGGTTCAACGACCAATTCTTGTTAGGTCATTGAAGCTCTTGGTAGTTATAACCCCTGATTTTTTTCTCAAGGTTTTAGTAACCAATATGAAGTGCTTGGTGGAAATAGATTATATAGAAACCGATAATGGTCTCTAATATGTTGTTTCGACAATCAAACATGCAGTGGTTCCTAAAGCCCCAAGTGGGATTAAATCCACCTTTTTTTGCATGTAGTTGGATTTTTAGCAACCGATCATTGGTTCTATAGGTAAGCTCATAGAATATTTTGGTTGATGATATTTTGGATTAATTAACTGACAAGTAACAATCAATCAATGGTTGCAACAAGTTTTAGCGACCGTCAATGTGTTCGTAGTTTAAGGATTTCACATGGAATTTTTTAGAATCATTAGCTGAAGGATTTCACATGGAATTTTTTAGCCAATGATTCTAATTTTTTATCAAAGAGATTGAGTAGGTGTTTGGTCAATATTTCCTTCTTACATCCCGAACATATGATCTCCAACATTTGTACTTCTTACATTATAAATTCTTGTAAAAGCATGCTTCCAAAGTATACTTACAACCTGTTTGGAAGTGATTTTTTGGCCAAAAAAATTAATATTTTGACCATTATACCATTATTCTAGCCGTCATATTTGACTTCTTCTCTCATAGATGGACATCACTTTTCTCATAACGCTCAAAATATCAATTCTCAAAATCACTCCCAAACAGGCTCTTATTAAGAGCCTTAACACCACCTTCTATGCCACCAGATTAATCACCTGAATGTCGATTTCTATAAAACGTCAACTCAATGAGGTTATTATCCCGTAATGTCATAAATCTTGTCTTTAATAAGATCGTCTTGACTCGATTCTTCATCGTTAAATAGTGTCAACAGTGCTTAAACCCTTCTTCATCGTTATTGCACTTTAGAGCTTTTTGGAAGTGACTTTTCACCCCGAAAAATTGATTTTTTGACCACTATTTCATTATTTTAGCCGTAAAATTTGACTTCTTTTTTTACAGGAGGCCCCTACTTTTCTCCTAACGATCACAAAATCAATTCTCAAAATCACTCCCAAACGGGACCTTAATCGATTGATGGTAGGATTGGCATCTTCATTTAGTTTCCATCGAACGCGACGTGATGAATGGTTTCGGTTGGGTCATCATCACCGACTTTATAAAGTTCAAATCATCGGGCCCAGCCAATGAACATAGCTTTAAATATTTCTGGTTGTGGGGGCTTACATAATCAGCTAAAAGATCCCCTTGTTGATAGACTTAGATCTTTTAGTATATTGTGATAAAAATTTTTGAAATGTGTGATTGAAAAATTGTGGAATCCAAGAAAGATGTGGTTAATATTGATTGTTTGACTTTAATTTAGATTAAAATCAAATTTTAATCCAAATCAAACAAACTCTAAATCTCAAAGTAATCGAGAATGAGTAACCCTATACACTAACTTATGGAAGAAAATGGGTCATCCATGTGGGTTGATCCGACCTGATTTGCATGAAAATGAGTTTTGGAGGGAGGAGTTGAAAATTGAATTTATAAGTTAACCTCCACACCTCCAATAACTCCCATCAACTTCCATTATTCATCTTTTTTCTAAAGAAAGAACAAAAAATAAATAAATAAATAAATAAAATGAATTGGGTTAAAGGGTGTGGAAGAAAATACATGAGGAAAAATACTTGATTTTTGGAATATAACATCTCAAATTGGTTTCTTGGATTGTGACTATCAAATTGCTTCTATTGTGATCGAATTTCTAACCAAGAGGCAAGTACAAGATGGCGTGAAAAGCAAACAAAACAAAAGCAAGTAATTCAACCTCGATTTTCTGGTTTCAAGTAAGTATCACTATTTGAAACTAGGTTAAAAACAACAAGCACGTTTTACACTAACTTAATGCCTTACAGATTTTTAATCAGATAAAACAAAAGATATTATTTCATGAATTATGTACAAAAGGGAGGAAGAACCCTACATGATTAAGGGTCTGGTTAATATGATTTTTGCTTTTTATAAAAGACCTTCTAGAGGAAGCAATCTTAATATTTATTTAAAAACTAATTTTTAAAAGTAATTCCTACTTTTAGTGGAGGTCGCACTAGACTAATATTTTTTTTTTAACTCTTCTAACTACTAGAAGTATTTTCATAAAATTAGTTAAATGAGGTCCATATGTAACTTTTGGATCTCAAAAACTCTTTTTAACTTTCAAAAGCCATAATAAACAAGCTCTAAGTTTAGAGGAGCCAGAAATTAAATTGAGCGGGGTAAAATCAGCACTCATGAGATAATAGTTTAATTATTATGATATAGGAGTTGTAAGCAGTAGCAGAATCGGCACCCGACGAAGGGTCGTACTAGCACCCAACGAAGAAGCATGGCCACGCGTGCTGGCTCCACTGATGTTTACAGTGGCCGTCGGGATGAATTTACAATGGCAACCAATGGAAAAGTTGGACAAAGATGAATGACACACACGTTTTACGATTAATTGATGTTAAACATCACGTAAAAATATAAGGAAATAAATTTTCTAACATGAAAATAAGAAAACAATTTATTTAAAAAAAAATCCTAATTTGGATCACAAACCTAACAAAAAGTCGTTAAATATTCCTAGTTATCACAACAATATACGTCACATTTGTATTTCACAATTTTTACGAAAAACATAAGGATCCGTTTGATTGTAAAGATGAAATTTGGGTGTAAAAAAGACGAATTTTAGGGAATTGAATTGTGTAGAAATTGTTTTCCTGATAATGGTAAATTATTCTGTTTGATTGGTATAATTTTTCATGTGAAAAATGTTGAAATAAAAGTATTTTTTTGGTGTTCGTTTGACTTTATTTTACATGAAAATTGTCGATTAAATGGATAGAATTTACTGGTATTGGAGATGAATTTTGTTTCCATTATCAACAAAAAAATTTAAGAAAATCACCTATCTTTTCGTATTCGTTTGATTTTGTTTTACATGAAAAAAATAAAAAAAATACTACAGTAATTGAGAATTTCAATTCTCACTATTTTGATGAGAATTGGAATTTTTTAAAAAGCAAGAAAAATTCTAAATGCTAGAAAATGAATTTCATGTGAAAAAATAGAGCCACGAAAGAACTTGACAGCAAAATTTGTAGCATTTGAAAAGTGCCCATTGCTAATGGAAAATGGTTGAAACCTGCAAACGACAAATCAACTGAAGTGACATTTGTGAGTGGGATGGAAGAAATGATTGATTCAACGATGAGAAATCAGCCATAATTTTCGCTGCAAGACGATTCCTTTTGCCCCAAATATTTTTAGCCCCAGTTTGACCCTTATTAAATTACATTATACTACATTACAATTTCATTTTTTTATTTTCTATTTTCAACTACATAATATTTTATAAAATAATATTACACGTAAATTGAAAACTTTTCTTTCTTTTTCAATCACTAGTTTAAAAAAAAAAAACATTATTCCATCCATTTTCATTTTCCAAAAATTGGGGCCAAACAGGAGCTTATTGTAAATTCTAATTTATCTCATGCTTCCTGCATTTTTTAAAAAAATCATTTTTCTCAAAAACTCATTTTTTATTACACATTCTGTTATAAAATAAAATTAACAAGCGAATTCAAAATTTTCTCTTATTTATTACACATTCTATCTTGACTGTTTGATACAAAAGTGGAATTGAAATTGAAATTCTAGGATACAAACACTTAAAACATGTTTTTGGCCAATTCTATGAAAATCGAATTCTTATGATTTTGGTGATTTTTTCTTTTCCAACTTACATGAAAATGACCATTGATTTAGTTTAACCTAGTATTATTTTGAGTCACTTGATTAAATAACTCTAAAGCAAGAAGATATGTAGAAGATTAAAGTTTTTGATTAGGGAAATAGCAGCAGAGGTACCCATCCTTTGACACCTGTTTCACCTTGGACCCTATTCTTCAAAATGAGCATTACATCTTCAATTGTCCACTTACCTTCAGTTAATGAGGTTAAATTTTATTAAAAAGACAGTTTTACCTTTATCTTTAATTAAAGGAATTAAAAAAAAAGAAAAAGAAAAAAAGAACAAGAAATTCTTATTCCCCAAGCCCACGTCTAAACAATCGGCAGTTATTGACTATGGTTGTGGTTGTTGATAAGAGGTGGTCTGGGGGGAGATGAAAAATGGAATGGTTGTTGATTTACTGAAGATCTTCAATCTTTACTTATTATCTCATTGTGCCTCACCTTTTTTGTTACATTTTTATTTTTAATCTTCCATCAATTAGTATATATGGTCCCCTTAGAATATTTTTGGCAAATACTATGTAGCAATTTATTTATTTTCACTGGAGAAATACTTTTGTGAAGCTCTCCTTGCAGACTTTTAAGACGTAAACTCTTATTAGAGATAACATGGTCTAATTAATGGAAGATGAGAATAAGATTGCAACGAAGAAAAAGTTGGGGACATCCATGAGACAATACAAAAAAATTGGGATGTTTAGCCCTTCTTTGGCCATTATTTTTTAATTTTACATACTCATTTTCAGCTATACATTTCATGTGACTAATAATTGTTATCAATTCTTCAATTACGAATCATCAATTTTTATCAAAATCTACTAAAAACAGATTTTTATGAACCTAAATGCTACTAATGTGAAATATTGGCAATATAAATGCTACCATTTGGGGACCAAGATGCAACATAAAAAAAGGTTTGGAACACATATTACTATTTTCCCTTCTGATATCATTGTTATTCCAATTCAAGTCTTTCATCATATTTTGCAAAATCGGAGTAGAAAAACCTCCTCTATTACTACAAAAAAAAGAGTTCCACTGACCAAAGATTTAGCGATCAAAAAATATTTGATTGATATAATACACTTTCACCAGCCAAACATCAGTTGGTAATGGTTTTGTCTGGTTAAAATTGGATAATTTTTTTTATTCCCTATTGCGAGTTACTGATTCCAAATATTAGTAACCAAACGCTAATGAATAGGGGGGAAACAAGCCTGCATTTTATTTTTATTTTTTTATTTTTTTGCATGGAAGACAAATTTAGCAACCAATATTTGGTCGCTCATATATCGGTTCAACGACCAATTCTTGTTAGGTCATTGAAGCTCTTGGTAGTTATAACACCTGATTTTTTTCTCAAGGTTTTAGTAACCAATATGAAGTGCTTGGTGGAAATAGATTATATAGAAACCGATAATGGTCTCTAATATGTTGTTTCGCCAATCAAACATGCAGTGGTTCCTAAAGCCCCAAGTGGGATTAAATCCACCTTTTTTTGCATGTAGTTGGATTTTTAGCAACCGATCATTGGTTCTATAGGTAAGCTCATAGAATATTTTGGTTGATGATATTTTGGATTAATTAACTGACAAGTAACAATCAATCAATGGTTGCAACAAGTTTTAGCGACCGTCAATGTGTTCGTAGTTTAAGGATTTCACATGGAATTTTTTAGAATCATTAGCTGAAGGATTTCACATGGAATTTTTTAGCCAATGATTCTAATTTTTTATCAAAGAGATTGAGTAGGTGTTTGGTCAATATTTCCTTCTTACATCCCGAACATATGATCTCCAACATTTGTACTTCTTACATTATAAATTCTTGAAAAAGCATGCTTCCAAAGTATACTTACAGCCTGTTTGGAAGTGATTTTTTGGCCAAAAAAATTAATTTTTTGACCATTATACCATTATTCTAGCTGTCATATTTGACTTTTTCTCTCATAGATGGACTCCACTTTTCTCATAACGCTCAAAATATCAATTCTCAAAATCACTTCCAAACAGACTCTTATTAAGAGCCTTAACACCACCTTCTATGCCACCGGATTAATCACCTGAATGTCGATTTCTATAAAACGTCAACTCAATGAGGTTACTATCCCGTAATGTCATAAATCTTGTCTTTAATAAGATCGTCTTGACTCGATTCTTCATCGTTAAATAGTGTCAACAGTGCTTAAACCCTTCTTCATTGTTATTGCACTTTAGAGCTTTTTGGAAGTGACTTTTCACCCCGAAAAATTGATTTTTTGACCATTATTTCATTATTTTAGCTGTAAAATTTGACTTCTTTTCTTGCAGGAGGCTCCTACTTTTCTCCTAACGATCACAAAATCAATTCTCAAAATCACTCCCAAACGGGGCCTTAATCGATTGATGGCAGGATTGGCATCTTCATTTAGTTTCCATCAAACGCGACGTGATGAATGGTTTCGGTTGGGTCATCATCACCGACTTTATAAAGTTCAAATCTTCGGGCCCAGCCAATGAACATAGCTTTAAATATTTCTGGTTGTGGGGGCTTACATAATCAGCTAAAAGATCCCCTTGTTGATAGACTTAGATCTTTTAGTATATTGTGATAAAAATTTCTGAAATGTGTGATAAAAAAACTGTGAAATCCAAGAAAGATGTGGTTAATATTGATTGTTTGACTTTAATTTAAATTAAAATCAAATTTTAATCCAAATCAAACAAACTCTAAATCTCAAAGTAATCGAGAATGAGTAACCCTATACACTAACTGATGGAAGAAAATGGGTCATCCATGTGGGTTGATCCGACCTGATTTGCATGGAAATGAGTTTTGGAGGGAGGAGTTGAAAATTGAATTTATAAGTTAACCTACACACCTCCAATAACTCCCATCAACTTCCATTATTTATCTTTTTTCTAAAGAAAGAACAAAAATAAAATAAAAATAAATAAATAAATAAAATAAATTGGGTTAAAGGGTGTGGAAGAAAATACATGAGGAAAAATACTTGATTTTTGGAATATAACATCTCAAATTGGGTTCTTGGATTGTGACTATCAAATTGCTTCTATTGTGATCGAATTTCTGACCAAGAAGCAAGTACAAGATGGCGTGAAAAGCAAACAAAACAAAAACAAGTAATTCAACCTCGATTTTCTAGTTTCAAGTAAGTATCACTACTTGAAACTAGGTTAAAAACAACAAGCACGTTTTACACTAACTTAATGCCTTACAGATTTTTAATCAGATAAAACAAAAGATATTATTTCATGAATTAAGTACAAAAGGGAGGAAGAACCCTACATGATTAAGGGTCTGGTTAATATGATTTTTGCTTTTTATAAAAGACCTTCTAGAGGAAGCAACCTTAATTTTTATTTAAAAACTAATTTTTAAAAGTAATTCCTACTTTTAGCGGAGGTCGCACTAGACTAATATTTTTTTTTTAACTCTTCTAACTACTAGAAGTATTTTCATAAAATTAGTTAAATGAGGTCCATATGTAACTTTTGGATCTCAAAAACTCTTTTTAACTTTCAAAAGCCATAATAAACAAGCTCTAAGTTTAGAGGAGCCAGAAATTAAATTGAGCGGGGTAAAATCAGCACTCATGAGATAATAGTTTAATTATTATGATATAGGAGTTGTAAGCAGTAGCAGAATCGGCACCCGACGAAGGGTCGTACTAGCACCCAACGAAGAAGCATGGCCACGCGTGCTGGCTCCACTGATGTTTACAGTGGCCGTCGGGATGAATTTACAATGGCAACCAATGGAAAAGTTGGACAAAGATGAATGACACACACGTTTTACGATTAATTGATGTTTTGAGTTTTTTTTTTTTTTTTTTTTTTTTTTTTAAATAAAAT
>NC_036239.1:5827052-5828145 GCF_002742605.1 Olea europaea var. sylvestris
AATAATACCTTATTTTTCATTTTTCGATATGTAATAAATACTACATAATTATTGTCGTTTATGCAATTTGTGTTCTTAATTTTTAATTAATTAACATTCACAATAATTTAGATTCAATAAATTTTCACTTGATGAATCTTGAATTATAAGAATCTAGAGTTGTTATAGATTAATTTATTCATATTCATATATTTAGAAATTTTAATTGGTGTTTAAATTTATACATTAACAATTAATTTTTATATCTATA
Organism: Olea europaea var. sylvestris; assembly: GCF_002742605.1. Lineage (NCBI taxonomy): Eukaryota > Viridiplantae > Streptophyta > Magnoliopsida > Lamiales > Oleaceae > Olea > Olea europaea. The sequence continues at coordinate 5,827,303 of NC_036239.1, forward strand.
TATATAATATATTAAAGTATCACATCAAGGGATGATTTTAACCTCCATACAATTCAATTATTTCAATAATATTTTATTTTCATTTTTTGATATGTAATCAATAATACACAATTATTGTTGTTTATGAATTTTGTGTTATTAATTCTCAATTAATTAAAATTCTCAATAATCATTTGATGAATCTTTAATTATAATTATATATATATATATATATTAAAGTATCACATCAAGGAAGAATAATTTTTTAGACGATTTTAACCCCCCATTTAATTATTTCAATAATATCTTACATTTCGTTTTTCGATATGTAATAAATACTACATAATTATTCTCATTTATGAAATTCGTATTATTAATTCTCAATTAATTAACATTTGCATTAATCTAGATTCAATGAATTTTTACTTGATGAATCTTGAATTATATGAATATAAAGTTATTATAAATGAATTTATTCATATTCATGTATCTAAAAATTTTAATGGATCTTTAAATTTATGTATTAACAATTAATTTTTATTTATCAAGTGTAATATAAAAAGATTGCTCATTTATAGTAATCCATCATTACAAAAAAATTGAATCATAGAAATTGAGTTTTGAGAATACAGTTTGAGTACAATTTTCTTATCTTAAATTTCTATGTTAAATTTTATTTTCTTTAATTCATCCAAGACTCATCAAATCCTCCAAAAATTTGGTACCAAATATTACTTTTACATTACTTATAAAGTATTTTAAAATAACGTGCAATGCATGTTCAACTTTGACTACTGAAAGAAAATGTCATTATGTAAAAAAAAAGGTGGGGGGGGGGGGGGGGGGGGTTTTTTTTTCAAAAAT
>NC_036239.1:5828185-5858928 GCF_002742605.1 Olea europaea var. sylvestris
TTAGCAATTAACTAGTGACAAGTATAGATGATTCTGTTAAACCACTATCCCAACTAACAAACACTAACCATAAAACATTTGAGATGTTAAATTCACTATTATTATAAAGATAAATTGTCTTGATTTCATAATCTAGAAATTGTACACATAATTGAATGATTTGAGCAAATCATCTCGCACTTGGATGCAAGTATACAATAAACGCTAATGCAACCATCGGGTGGTCATGAAATATAATTTATCACAACTATTAATAAAACTGTATACTTGAAAGTAGTAGATGATAAAACAAAAGTGCTTCCAGCTCAATAATTAGGAATGTAGAGATTAAGAATTTTTTTCATGATCATGTAGTATGTAATCATTCTAAGACCAGTCTTCTTAAAATAAAAGTTAGCAAATGTAGCAGATAACTCTTTCAATTATATGGATGAGAATATACCTTCAAACCGTGGGAACAAAGAGATCACCTAAGAAATTTAAACCTTTGCTATCGTGCTAATAAGGTATTATGAATTGAAGCAAAAAGGACTAAGAAACTAACTAGTGACAAAAGAATTAAGGAGACAATAGTCTTGCTTTTCACTTCAATTATTTCATTTTTTCTATATAAAATACATATTAACACAATTCTCTACGATAAGTAACAAGATTATTGGTAACTAAATATGAGAATTTAATAAAAGCTAAAGCTTGCATAAGTTATAGTGGTTATGGAATTTGCATTATTTGAAGATAAATGCAATGGGGGCTATGACATATCGAATTGAGTTTATGGAATAATGTATTAAGATTATAAAAGGAAAACATTGTCCTTTATATGTTGATCTATATTTCGATATTTAATCAATATGAAATTTATCTCTAGCACATCCCGCAAGATGATGACTCGATTTCAATCCTTGTGCCTTATTTGAGTCTTAATCGGATTAAATTGCCGATTTAAAACTAATGAGCTCTGACAAGATATTAAGACTTGATGTTTTACCATAAAAGATTAACATTGTTAAAGTGAGTAGCACTGACTTTTACATGTTGGTCTATATTTCAGTATTTAATCTATGTGAATTTATCGTTAACATAATGGATGTCCGTCAGTTTATAAAATTTACAACATAGAATCTTTTAATGTAGCATTAATATGGCGTATGCCCTGTATTTTGCCGTGGATTATAAATTTTATGGGTACCCCTAATTGTCACCATATTCGATCGCCTTCAGAAAATTTGGCCCCGGAGTTGAAGAATACTGCGAAGAGTATTCAAAGCCTAGCCTAATCTTCCACTCAAAGAAGAAAAGAAGATTATGCCATATGAACCACGTTATTGCACAATCGCTTCATTCAATAATAATTGGTTTGTTTATGGGACCAGAACCATAGTTTTCCAAACTTTGGACTTTTTCATTTCCGAAATATATGTGGTATTTCCTACTGAGACTTGTCATTATGGAACGCAGTATTTCAATTTCAATTTGATACATGTGTTGTAAAAGTGATTTTGAACTCCTTTCTTGTTTCTGATGTTTTAGAATTCTGTGATTGTTCTGTTATTTAAGTGTCACTTTTAAATTTGCAAATTTAAGGCCATAAAATCTTTACAATTTAAGTCGGATATTTTGAAATAAAATTAGATCTATATTTCTCGATTGTTTTCGAGTTTTATGCATGATTAACTTTTAACTCAATTGAAGAATGATAAAGTCATGACTACGTGTCAAAGACCGCAGCTTCACTTAGCCCCTTGACACTATCACGGCTGCAGTTTGCCTAACTTCGACCGCACATTATAAATATTACTTCAAATTTGAGTTGTAATTTTTTTTTCATTGTAATAGTTATTTCAGTTGTAAAATAGTTCTAATATTAGTAAATGTTTAGTATGATTCCTCGTCTTTTAAACGTCTACTCCTGTCACTTGGGTTTTTGTTCCGAATGCTATTATAGGGGGTATTAGTCATTCAAAAATCTTTCAAGCTCACTGGTGTCCGCCCCCTGCACCAACAATTGTAATTTTCTGCTTTCGTCAATTGTAATATTCAATTTTCATCAATCAATGTTCAATTTACTTTCAATGTATTCAAATTCTCTATTGTAAGCTTTTTACAAAATTGTAATCAAATTTTCTTTCGTCCCAACGCAATCGAGAAAAGGTGGAAGGTAGTTTAGCGGAGCAGACTACTGCCGCACGGTGTCCCTTTCTGTGCCAAGAAAAAAGGCACCCCGAGAAAGTTGGTATCAGAGCTGCGGCTCACGACCCTCGATAAGAAAGCTATAGATCCAATTACATCCCACATCACTGAAGTGGAAGAGCTTCAAAAGAAAAGTACTACTAAACAGCGCGTGGATGCACTTGATGAGACAACTACTAGGTTGTGCTATGCCTTGGACGGTCTCTAGAAAAAAGTCGAGATGGCAGAATCCGAGATTCGTGGATTACACATCCAACTGGATGAAAGCCAAAGGACTTGCGCAGCAATGACTGAAGCTGCTGCAATCATTCCTAATCTGCAGGATGAAATGGAATCGTTGAGAGCTTAATTACGGGTACTCCAACGTGCGGTGGGCAATGGGCAAGCTCCCGTACCTGAGTAAATTCCTGAACCATGTACCTACGGAGGGGCACGTGATGCAAAAGAAGTCGAAAACTACTTGTTTGACATGGAACAATACTTTCTCACAGCTTCGATCGAAGATGAAGCTAGAAAGGTAACCACAGCTACTATGTATCTGGGTGGAGATGCAAAACTATGGTGGCGAACCAAATATGCTGACGTTTAGGCCAACAGGGTTTGAATAGATTGTTGGGATCTCCTCAAAGAAGCGATCAGATTGCAGTTTTTCCCAAAAAATGTCGAGTATCAGGCTCGACGGGCACTTCGAGATTTGAAACACACAAGCTCTATCAGGGAGTATGTGAAATCCTTTTCACGGCATATGCTGAATATTCGAGATATGTCGGAAAATGATAAGCTTTTCACCTTTATGGAAGGGTTGAAACCGTGGACACGCACGGAACTTCAAAGACAAAAAGTTATTGATTTGAGCATGGCCATGGGGGCAGCCGAATGCTTGAGCGACTACCAAACGGAATTTAGAAAAGATCGACCTTCGAAGAGTAATCAAGCAATTGGAGGTGGTAATAGACCTTACAAACCCAGCTCCAACCCAAATGGGGAAGAGCGTTACTCTCAGAATAAAGAAGGAGCCTATCAAAGTACCCGTGGCTTTCAGGGAAACTATCATAATAGTCGTCAAGAAAATTTTAACGGCAGCAATGGAGGGCCGAACTGATGCCACTCCCAAATTGAAGTGCTTTTTATGCGAAGGACCTTATCGGGTGTTGGAGTGTCCTCAGAAGCGAATGGTAAATGCATATTGTCAGCTAGCCAGTGGCGGGTCAAGTTCAAAGCAAGAGGCCCTGCAGGCTAATGGTCAAAGTGAGACCGACTCCGAAGAGGATAAGGACGTAGTTGGGGCATTTTCACATCGGTGCAACACACTGTCGCATCGGGTTGCTGAAAAGGATGATGTCCCATTAAAAGAGGCAAAGATGAAAGAAATGAAGGCTCGAACTTGTAGGGCCAAAGGCTTAATGTACATTGATGTAAAAATCAACGGGAAGCCAATCAGAGTTATAGTGGATACTAGTGTTACCCACAACTACATTGCATGTACCGAAGAGAGCGGCTCGGACTTGTTCTGGAAAAGGGTACTGGAAAAGTCAAAGCAATCAACTCCGCTGCTCAACTAATAGCTGGAGTGGCAAAATCGGTGTTGATCAAAGCAAGTTCTTTCAAGGGAAGGACAAATTTATCTGCGGTTCAGATGGATGATTTCAAACTTATTCTGGGATTGTAATTTCTTCGGGATACTAAAACAGCAATGTTGCCATATTCCAATTCGTTAATGATGATGGGTAATAAGCCGTGTGTCATTCCTACACAGGTTGGGAGGATGGGCGAGAAGATATTCTCAGCCATGCAATTTAGTAAGGGTTTTAAGAGAAATGAACATTTTCTTTTGTGTACTCTTCGATTAGGGGAGATCGAAGAGGCGAATGGTCCTATTCCAAAATCCGTTAAAAGGCTTATTCAGGAATTTGAGGACATCATGCCAGACGAATTATCAAAGAAATCACCACCAAGAAGGACGATTAATCATGAGATTGAACTTATTCCAGGCCCCAAACCTCCCACCAAGGCACCATACCATATGTCTCAGCCTGAGTTTGAAGAGCTTAGGAAGCAATTCGAAGAAATATTGGAGAGTGGAATCATTGTGCCTGCGAAGTCGTTATATGAAGCTCCTGTATTGTTTCAAAAAAAGGCTGATGGTTCTCTTAGAATGTGCTGTGACTATCGAGCCTTGAACAAGATTACTGTAAAGAATAGCTATCATATCCCACTGGTTGCGGATTGCTTCGATCGACTGAGTCGGGCGAAATACTACACAAAAATTGATCTTAGGTCAGGGTACTGACAAGTTCAGATCAAGGAGGGAGATGAAGCAAAGACTACGGTGGTAACTGGATATAAAGCCTTTGAATTTAAAATGATGCCTTTTGGTTTGACAAATAATCTAGCAATATTTTGTACTATGATGAATCAGGTACTTCACGGGTTCTTAGATGATTTTGTCGTGGTGTACTTGGACGACATAGTAATCTACAGCGAGATATTGGTGGAACATGTCCAACATGTGAGGTAAGTTTTTAACTGGCTACGAGAGAATGAACTCTATGCCAAGCCGTCTAAATGCTCATTTGCTCAGACATCTCTCAGTTTCTTGGGTCACATCATTGAACAAGGTAAAATCCGCATGGATTCAAAGAAGGTTACAGCTATCAAAGATTAGTAACTACCAAAAATCGTACATGATGTACGTTTATTTCTTGGGTTATGCAATTACTATCGAAGATTTGTGAAAGGCTACTCAAAAATTGCACTGCCACTTACCGAATTGACAAAGAAGGATAAGGATTGTGATTGGTCATCCCAATGCCAAACTACTTTTGAAAGGTTGAAGAAGCCCATGTGGATGAACCCTGTTCTAGCCTTACCGGATATGACTAAACCATTTGAAGTACATACAGATGCTTCAGATTTTGCACTTGGTGGAGTCCTCATGCAAAAAGGACATCCGGTAGCATATGAGAGCCGGAAGTTAAACCAAACAGAACGTCGTTACTCGACACATGAAAAGGAATTGTTGGCAGTAGTCCATTGTCTCAGAGGATGGCGTCACTATTTGCTTGGGTCTCTATTTATTGTGAAGATAGATAACACTGCAGTTAGTCACTTCATGTCCCAACCAAAACTATCGAGTAAGCAGGCTCGTTGGCAGGAATTTCTCTCATAGTTCAATTTTATGTTGGAGTATCATCCCGAATCTAGTAATCATGTTGCTGATACTTTTAGTCGATGGGCCGATTTGGCTGCCATTTGCTCCATAGCTACTCTTGTAGGAAGCGCCGTCTCCATGAACACTAAAGACCAAATTCGGGCACTTATGGAGAAGGACCCGGCTACTCAATATTTGGTCGACCTCATCAAGCAAGGTAAAACTCGACAGTTCTGGCTCGATGGGGAACTAGTGAAGACAAAGAGAGACCGCCTATATGTTCTTAAAGGCTAAGATTTGAAGAAATCACTAATTATAGAATGCTATGACAGATTTGGGCAGGGCATCCTGGAGAGGAACGCACTTGTGCACTATTGCAGCATGCATACTACTGGCCTCAAATGCGGGACGATATTGCAACCTATCTAAAAATCTGTCTTATTTGTCAGCAAGTTAAGGCAGATCATCAGAAAAAGGCGGGATTGCTGGAGCCCCTTTCCGTCCCAACCCGGCCATTCGAAAGTGTGTCGATGGACTACATTATTGGGTTGCCAAAAGTTGAGGATTTTGGCACCATCATCGTCGTGGTAGACCGTCTATCAAAATATACAACTTTCATTGTAGCGCCTAAGTATGTATCCACGGAAGAGACAATTCAACTCTTCTTCAAACATATTGTCAAATATTGGGGACTGTCTAAGGACAACGTCAATGATCGAGATCCTCGTTTCACTGGCATATTTTGGACTGAGTTGTTCAAACTTCTTGGTTCAACCTTGAGCATGAGTTCTAGTTTTCACCCACAATCTGACGGAAAGATCGAGCGCTTCAATTCTATGCTAGAAGAATATTTTCGGCACTTTATCTCTACTTCGCAGAAAAATTGGGTAAAACTTTTGGATGTGGCTCAGATTTGCTTCAATGCCTAAAAGAGCTCTTCCACCAATAAGAGTCCTTTTGAGATTGTTACTGGCCAGCAACTGTTACTCCCTCATACAGTAGATATCGAACGAAGTATCAAGTCTCCTCAAGCAAAAAACTTTTCTCAAGATTGGAAACGAAATATTGAAATTGCTCGGAGTTATCTTGAGAAAGCTCAAAAACGGTATAAAAAGGTTGCAGATCTAAAGCGATGTTTCATTGAATTCAATGTTAGAGATCTGATAATGGTTAAGCTTCCCGACAGAATATTTACAAACCAACAAAAGTGAAGGACTCAAGATTGACGTCAAAATACATTGGACCATTACCCATCCTGAAGAGGATCAGAAAAGTTGCATACAGAGTTGAACTCCCTTCATGGTGTAAAATATCCACAAGGCCCTTCATGTTAGTGTGTTGAAGCCATACTTTGCGGATAAGGAAGACGCATCTAGAAATGAGTCAAAGCGACCTGTGTTTGAACTGAAGAAAGCTAGAAAGAAAGTTGCTGAAACTATTCTTAACCATCGAATCACTCGAGCTTCTAAAAAAATCATCAGGAGTACTTGGTCAAATGGATTGGATACAGCAGTGAGGACAATACTTGGAAAAGAGAAAAAGATTTCGGAGCCCTCAAACCATTAATTGAAGCATATCATGCATTGATGGCACCGAGGACGTCGCCAAAACAAATGTGGGAGAATGTCAAGGTCCGTAACTTCACTTAGCCCCTTGACACTATCGCGGCAGCAGTTTGCCCAATTTCGACCGCACATTGTAAATATTACTTAAAGTTTGAGTTGTAATTTTCTTTTCATTGTAATAGTTATTTCAGTTGTAAAATAGCTCTGATATTAGTAAATATTTAGTATGATTCTTCGTCTTTTAAACGTCTACTCCTGTCACTTAGATTTTTGTTCCGAATGCTATTACACGGGGTATTAGTCATTCAAAAATCTTTCAAGCTCACTGGTGTCCGCCCCCTACATCAGCAATTGTAATTTTCTGCTTTCGTCAATTGTAATGTTCAGTTTTTATCAATCAGTGTTCAATTTACTTTCAATGTATTCAAATTCTCTATTTTAAGTTTTCTACAAAATTGTAATCTAATTTTCTTTCGTCCCGACGCGACCGAAAATGGGTAAAAGGTAGTCTAGCGGAGCAGACTACTGTCGCACGGTGTCCCTTTCTATGCCAAGAAGAAAGGCACCCCGTGAAACTAGGGGTGGAAATGGGTTGAGTTGGGTCATTTTTTTCCCAATACAACATGGTTGATTTGATCTAAAATCAAATTGCCCAACCCAATTAATGGTTTAAATCCAACCTAAACTAATCAAGTTTGGGTCGGTTTGGGTCGGGTTGGTCGGTTTGGAGTTCGGCTCAATTAAAACTGGATCCGATTATTTTCTTTTTTTGTTTTGTTGAATTTAGATAAATTTTTAAAGTTTGAAATTACTTGAAAATCTCTATTTTTTTTTAATACCCATATAAGGAATTCTTTTGGAAAAATAATGTATAAATAAGTTTAAAATTTATGAAGCACTTTTATTTTTTAAATAATTTTTTGTATTGTATTTATTTCATCATCATGTTCTTAATTTTTATTTATTGTCGAATAATATTTCATTTATACAAAGTATTTGTGTGAATCAATCTATGTAAATAAAATGGACATATATAAATTATAAGTCCTCATATCTTTATTATTGTGTTTATTTAGGGTTTTTTTCATCCTAGATATTAATTTTTTTAATTCATCGGGTTGGGTTGGGTTGGATTTTATTTTAAATATTAACTTGAGACTCAACCCAACCTCAAATTTAATTTTTCAATCCAATCCAATTGAACTTAAAAACCAACCCAAACCAATCGGTTTTCTTTTGGTTGATCTGGTTGAACTGTTTGGGTTTGGTTTTGCTAGCCCCTAGTCATGACATACATTATTGCATCACTTTCAAGATGGTACAAATGTGATTACAAGTAATTATTCAAAAATTTAGAGCCATAATGTTAGAAGAAATTAATATATTCATAAAATTTAACTCAAAAGTAAATAATTAAATTTTAAAATAAATAATACTTTTATTTATCATAGTTTGAAGTGTTACACCAATATTTTATGTAGCAAATACATGGTGAGACAGCGCCCCATGAGCCATTGTTGGAAAATAAAACAGATCGGGGTAATACATATATGACACAATATGAAGTATATGATCGCAAATAAACAAGATAAAAGACAAATAATTAATTGATAAAGGAATGAAGTATTTTATTCAACTGATTTATATGGAGAAAACAAATACAATAACTATGCCTATACAATTATTCTATATTTCAATAATACAAAAGTTGTAAAAGAAATCAAGTATTTATAGGAATGGACGTCAAACCCTTGAAATATCACAAAGATGGAAACAAAAATAAAAAATATACATAGAATAAAGAATTTTTTTGTTCCAAAAAATCCAACCTAATTTGGGTAAAAAAATCCAATAATCTCCACCTTAACATAAATTTCGATGTAGCGAATGAAATCCAAAATTTCTCTACCTAGCATAATAAATCCAATTGCAATGAAAAATCCAAACTCTTCAACAAGAACGAAACTTTCTCAAATTTGAAAATACTCATCTTCTATGGTATCCAATACGAATATATGACCACAAACACCAAGTTTCTCCAAAATTCACAAAGAATTATAAATTATCAAAAAGTGTCAAAGCATACCTTATAGCATAATCAACTCCCAATGCCTTCATAGAAGGCCCCCTACTAGTTTCAATACCTTCAAAAATGCTAAAAGCATGTGTAACCAAATAAGCATACACGTATCTATCTCCAATGGGTCTTCCCTTAGCTATTGAGTATGATGGAACCGCAAGTAATAATGGCAAAGTGGAATCGCCCATATATTCCAAACTCAACTAAGTAGTATTTTTCAATATGGACCCCAAACCACACCCCAAAGGTACGTATCAAACTAAATATGTGCTGACGTTTCTTCACAAATTCTACACCAACCATGCAAGATGAATATCTGGGACCTCTTTCACCCATCTAATATAACACGAACACCATTTCGAACCCTCAAAACTCCACCTCCTTCAGATAATGGGTATCCTTTTGAGTCAAAACTATTCAACGAAATGAGATTCTTCTTCAATTCTAGAATATGTCGAATGTGATCAAGTATTCTACATGTTTCATCAATCAGCTTCAATTTGACCCTACCAATATTAGCTACCTGACAAGGTTCATTATTACACATGACAATGACACCTAGAGTCATCGTTTCATATGTTTCAAACAAATCTCGATTGGGACACATATGGAATGCACAAATTGTATCCGAAATCCACTTCTCATCAATTTTGGATTCCACATCAAAAATCGTCAAAACATTTTCGCTACTCAAATAGTTCTCAGCTATGTTGATCTCATCTAAAATATTTGATTGCTTCCCATAATTTACAATCAAATTACCTTTGTTCTATAATTTGTCACAATCTCTCTTAATGTGTCATTTCTTCTTGCAATAATAACAAACCTGATTATTGAAATTTGACATCGACTTATCCCTTCGTCGATCACTGTGAACAACAAGACCTTCTTTATCTCTGACCTCAGATCCAACTAGATGGGAAACCTCAAATAAATCACAACCTATAACTTTGATATCACTCGTTGAGAAATAAAACATATTGAAAAAATGAAAACTCTCCTCATCCAGGGCCCTAGTACAGCCCCCCTCCAATAGGGGATGCCAAATCGGCACCCTGGAATGGTTCCTGGATTTCTAACAGGTCTGTTGAATATAATATATATGAAATGATATGAAGTATATGATCGCAAACAAACAACAAGATAACAGTTAATGAATTAATGATAGAGGAACGTGGCATTTTATTCAATTGACTTACATGGAGAGAACAAATACAATAATTGTGTATACATAATTATTCTATATTTCGGTGATACAAAATTTATGAAAAGAGTCTAATATTTAAAGAAGTACATGCCAAACCCATATATATATATAACATAGATTTTGGAACTATAGAATTAATTGACAATGAAAAAATTTATGATATGTTAATTATAGAACAAGAAATAGAAAATTTAATATCTAGATTAGAAAAAATAGAAATAATAGGAGAAAATGTTTTAAAATACTGGGAGAAAGATAAAATCTTATGTGAATTAAAAATTAAAAATCCAGAATACATAATTAAAACTAAGAATATAGAAACTACAAATTTAGATTTAGAAGATTTTAAAATACATATAAAAGAACTATTGGAATTAGGAGTAATTAGAAAATCAGATAGTCCTCATAGATCAGCAGCCTTTATAGTTAAAAAACATTCAGAAATTATTAGAGGAAAAAGTAGAATGGTTATTAATTATAAAAGACTTAATGATAATACTATAGATGATACTTATAATATACCAGATAAAACAGTTTTAATAAATAAAATCCAAGACTGCAAAATTTTTAGTAAATTTGATTTAAAGTTAGGATTTTGGCAAGTAAAAATACATCCAGAAAGTATTAAATGGATAGCTTTTACTTGTCCAGAAGGACATTTTGAATGGCTTGTAATGCCATTTGGAATTAAGAACGCACCAAGTATTTTTCAAAGAAAAATGGAAAGCATTTTTAATAGATATAGTAAGTTTGTAATAGTATACATAGATGATATTTTGGTTTTTAGTAAAAACAAACAAGAACATAGAGGTCATTTACAAATAGTATTTTCAGAATTTATTAAACATGGTTTAATAATTAGTAAAAAGAAAATAATTTTATTTATAGAATTTATAGATTTCTGAGGAGTTAATATAGGAGAAGGTAAAATTAAGTTACAACCCTATATTGCTAAGAAAACTTTAGAATTTCCAAATAAATTAGAAGACTTAAAACAAATTCAAAAATTTTAGGATTAGTAAATTATGCTAGACCATTTATAAAAGATTTAGGAAAAATAGCAGGACCTTTATATGCAAAGACATCTCCCACAGGACAAAAATTTTTTGATCAAGAAAACATAAAATGAGTACAACAAATAAAAGAAAAGATAAAAAATTTACCAGAATTGGCTATGCCATTAGATTCAGAATATTTAATTATAAAAACAGATGGAAGTATGATAGGATGGGGAGCTTTATTAATATGCAAACCTAATAAATATACTGATAAAAATACAGAAAAAATTTGTTGGTATAATAGTGGAAATTATAAAGAGAAAGGAAACTTAAGTAGAATAAATGCAGAATTATTAGCTATAAATTATGCATTAGATAGTTTTGAACTATTTATTATATCTAAGAAAGAAATAACTATAAGAACAGATTGTATAGCCATAGTTTTTTTTGTTAATAAAATGAAAATAGAAACAAAAAGAAGTAGTAGAAGAAGATGGTTAAACTTTATAGATAGAATTACAAATATAGGAATTAATATAGAATTTGAGCATATTAAAGGTAGTGATAATAAAGCGGCAGATATACTAAGAAGAATAATAATAGATAGAAATTATTAAATTTGTTTAACATAATTTTATTATACAGATGACAAGACTAAGGTCTATAAGACCAAGAATTCCACCTGTGAATTCATTTGCATCAAGATCTTTACCACAGACTCTATTTGATCAGAACAGACCAATGTTACAAGATAAGTTAAGGTTTGGAAACCAAGAACTTATAGTTTTTCCCAATAGTAATATTTCTTTTAAAATTTTACCGCATATTTCTTTATCTAGAGAAGAAAATGTATTTTAGAAAATTTATGGATTTCATATAATAAGAATCCAAAAGATTAAAAATATTTTCTTGTATGTATGAATGCATTGTCAGAACATTTTAGTCAGAACAAGCAAAGATTTAAATTTTATGTTGTTATTAAAGGTAAAAATCCAGGAATTTTCCATTCTTGGATAGAAGTTTTAGACTGCATTAAAAATTTTCTAGATCCTCTTTACAAAGGCTTTACAAATTTTCAAGAAGCATTAGATGCAGCAAGACAGCATATGGGAATAAATTTTTACTTATCTCATTCTTTAAAGAATTATTCTGATCCTCCATTAGACTTCTCTCCAAGTAAAGATCAGAATATTTTCTGTCAACACTGTGAGTGTATGCAAAGAAATTACAAAGTTATCAATGAAGCCAATCAGAATCTTTCACTAGAAAGAACCCAACTCCAAAAGAAAGTGGCCCAACTAGAAAAAGAGATTTTGGATCTAAAAGTCCATTATCCAACAGGTACTATGGAGCCCAAGAAGTCCATAGCTAGTTCAGCCCAAACGGTAGCTGGTAGAGACTTATCAAATCCGTTGAAAGTTGTGGACTTACCAAAAGCCCAATAGACTCAGGGGACTGTTGATTTCTCTACTAAAAAATATAATCAGACTCAGCAGACTGATAAATCTGCTACAGAAAAAGGTAAAGAAATTTGGGATCTTTTAGGACAGCCCAGCGGAAAATTTGATTACTTAGTTAAATATAGTCCACCAAAACATTTTTCACCAGAATACTTTTCAAATAATCCAGATTTTTCACAAGCCCAAGAAATTCAGCCCAGTAAGGGAAAAGAAAAAATGGTGGCCCAAGATAGTCAAGACTGTTTATTTCTTTAAGAATCACAAGACCCTAATCCAGATACTATTTTTTTAGAAAAGATTTTTGAAAAAATTGAAGAATTTCAGAAGCAATCCAAAAAAGATGAAGGAACTTCTTCCAGAAAAAAGAAAAAGATGAAGAAGAAGAAAAATGATGAAAGATTAAAAGAACAAATTAGAGAAGCAGTAAATCAAGTATTTGAGACAATTCTAAAAAAGAATCATGGAGAAGAGAAAGAAATTGCAGAATGCCCCGATCAAAAAGAAAAAGATGAAGCAAGTAATTTCAGACTTTCAGATGAAAACGAAGATCCACAGAACGAAGGATACAATAATTCAGACAGTGGAATGTCATTTTCATCAGTAGCACGCCGCAATCTTGATACTTGATAAAGATCCTCAATAATGCATAACAAGACAAATCTGAAAGAAGAAAAGAAGAAAAAATAGAAGACTTTTTATCATTATACTGTAGACTTTTAGAATAAATTTTCATTATTGTTGTATTATTAGAAAAGGTGCCGGGACTTTTTGAAAAAAGAAAAGATTCCCATTTGAATTTTTAGACATTTGACAGACCTTTTTGTAAAGTTGGTGGAAATCTTGTAAAAGAAAGATTCTCAACTGTAGACCTTTAGAATTTTTAGCAAAAAGACGTAGAAACTTTTGCCACTTATTAGATTTTAGAATGGCCAGAAGTTTCTCGGGGAAACGTGTGTCTTTCTCAAGGATAGATTAGACTTTTTACTCCCAAAAAATTTTTTATTTAAGGAATGAGTTTCATTCGGTTTAGGCAGAAGTTTACAACCTGTGTACTCTCTGCTATCTAAAAAACCTTTGAAACCTCTCCTCCAGAAAAATTCTCAATCCAAAAAATATTGTATAGCTGAAGTATTCTTGTGAATATTTAAGGTATTCTTTTAATTTATTAAATTTATTTTAGAACTTTAGGGACTTCCCGAAAGGGAAATCCTTAGTTGTAAATCTTTTTAAAAGATGAATTTATAAATCCCTGATTTATTCTCTTTTATGTTTATGTTTATGTTTTTACATAAATATTTGTCATGTTTCTCACTTCATCCTATGCATATAATAAAAGTATAACTTGATTTCTATAAGACATACTATTTTTAGGTTAATCCTGAGTGACCCAGATGAATGAAAACTTTTGGTCGGAGTGAGCCTTTTGATATTTTCTAGAGAAATATATATATATATATATACATACGCACACACGAACTTGATCTCCTAAATATCGGTGCTTAGTTTATACTAAACATCATGCTTAGATGACATACTACAATAGGTGTTGTAATTAGTTTTAAAACTAACAATCATCTTTCACCACATATTGTAGTGTGTCACGTCATTCGGTGCTTTGCATAAGTTAAGTATAGGTGCTTAGAAGATCATAACTCTGTACGCGTGCGCGCACACACACATATATATATCAACAAGAAGTTAATAAGTTAATTATTCTGAAATAAAATAAGTAGGTAACTCGATCAAATTAGCAAATGGTGCTCCTCTCATCGCCAAATTTCTTTAAAAATGTTCTTTTTTACTTTTCCTAAATTAAGTTATGGTATGTAGAACAAATATCTAGAGTTGGTTATGGTCCAATCTGTAAGGCAAATTGTTGTCAAACGACCTCTCAAATTATGATGTAACTCGGTATAATTTTTCTTAATCGGCATTTATCAATTGATTGAACTAAAAGTCAACTCCTCATAATAATACAACTTGACCTAAAACCATTTGGGCCATTTGAGGCAACCTGATCTTATCAGTGTTGTTCTTAGCCCATTTTCGACTCCTTGGATAGCTTATGGTAGATGACTCAGTTAGTAACTCGCTAGACTACTTATTGGGCTTGGCCCATGTTTACACCCTAATCATACTTATATATATGCTGCTTCCTTGGCCCATCTTGTGTGTTGTTGCTAATCCTTCTCTTGGTGAAATTCGGCTCCGATTTTGTGCTTCCCTTTAATGTGCCTTGTTTACCTTCTTCCTTGGCTCGTGTGGCTGCCTTCGTGGTTGCAATAACAACTTTATTATGTTTTCTAAGTGGATATCATTAAGCAACCAGAGTTGGGATTGTTTTGGTTTGAATTTTGGGCTTGACTTATGTAAGGTGTTTGATTGTTGGAGTATATACTGAGCTCGGAAAACACCATTGGTGATCATGACTTCCACTACACAATCAATTAGGGTTGGACAAAACTCCCGAACCAAACCGAACCCGACAGTTCTTCTCAAGTTAAATACCCGAACGTGTATTTGAATCAAGAACCGACGGGTATGGTTCGGTTCTCGGTTCTAGGCCAAGACCCGAAAAATCGAATAAGAATCGAATCTCCGTAATTTTTTTAATTAATTTATTTTAAATAAGTAAAATTATTTTATTTTTTTTAAATAAATTTGTTAACTAGTTAATTTAGTTCAAACCACAAAATATGATTTTCCTGTTTCTAATATTCAGTTCAAAATCGACTTAATCAAATTGACCTCAAATTTATCCAAATATATTATTCTACTGTAGTGTCATTTCTACCGGAGAAAATAAGCTCTACAACATCTCTCTTAATTATTTTGAGCTCATTATCTTTCTCTTTCTGTGATTTTAATAATCAAATTTATGAAAAATTCAGTAAAGAGAGACGTGAAACACATAAAATTGAACTACGTTATTTTGTAATAGTTAATATAAAATATATCATTAATTAAATTAACGTAACTTTGTATATATTAAAAAATTTAATTATGATACGGAATCGAATGAAATTGAACCGAACGGAATCGAACCCGAACGGTTCCGTAATTAAATTTGGACCCGACGGTTCCACTTACTAAATACCCGAAAATTTCGGGTCAGTTCGGTTCTCGTTAGAACATAACCGAATTGGACCATGTCCAACCCTACAATCAATGGCCAACCCGGGATATTCTCGCCACATTAGTATACCTCAAGTATCTAACGTTGGTTTGATTTCAATTCAATCTACAAAAATATTAATGTAGATGTTGACACCATACAAGTTGACAAATTGAAATTGATGTCAATCGCAAGGTTCGAGATTACTAATATGTGTGTGTGGTCGTGAATGTCGATTGTCTCATTTGTTATGTAATACACAGCTTGGATGTCGAGATTCTGTCCCATTATCTCAAACCAGACCAAAATACTACAACCTAAGTAATTGACATCTGATTTTAATTTGTAACTAATGTTATATGTCCTGCGTTCGACAAGTATATGACCACCAACCGGGACCAATTTTTACCAAACTGCAAGATCAAGATATCGGTGTCTGTCCCTTTAGTTGCCTGAAATTCGTTACTTGAAGGAATTTGAATATTAATAGCTGATAGATAGGAAATTTACACATCATTGTACAACTAAGAATGGTCAACTCAATACCGATCAACCAAAAAAAAAAAAAAAAGAATGGTCAATTCAAGTTTCTGTACTCTATTTTCTGCAATATTTCATGTGTACTGAATTACAAAGAATGAGAATCATTTGTGTCCTTGTAAATGAAAAATCACATTTGTAAAGGTAACGCCTTTCGCCAATGAAAATTTCGTGCCCATATTGTTAGCTCATAAATATGGCATATTCGTTCACCTGCAGAAAGTCCATAGGTGATATAAATCCTCTTAAAAATACACCCTGCATCTAGGCCATATTTTTCACACTTTATTTTAGTTATTGATAGCAAAGAAATCATGTTTAAAGAAGTTGATATATTTACAAATTTGTCATTACAAATAGCTGAACAAACCAAAATACCATTAAGGGTGTGTTTGATTACATTTATTTTTTATGAAAAATATCAGTTTTCCATCCAAATTCCTATTTAGAGTGTTTGATTGCTATTTTTTTCCATGAAAAATATTTTCCAACTTTTGAAAATATGCCTAATTTTCCTTTTTTTAAGGAAAACATTTTCCTTGGGTAGAGGTAGTTTTTATTTTCCACAAAAGATGGAAAATATTTTCTATTCTAGGTGATATTTTCTATGTCAATCAAACACACTCTAAGTGAAAATAATAAATCACACAGTTTATATGAAATTAAATATCAATTTAAAAACTATTTTATTATTCGTAGAAAATTAATTACTATGTTTTAATAAATGTTTTTTTCTTTTAAAATTGTGAAGAATGTTTACAAAATTTATGATCTTCATTTCTTTAACCTACAATTTGAAAACTTAGAAAAAAGGAGTTTAATAAATTAACAGTGCTGGAAAATATAGCAAAAACTTCATTTGTGTTATAAAATGAGAGGAAAAGAGAATAGAGAAAACTCAAAGAGAATAGAGAAAACTCAATAAACTTTTTTGTGCGTATTATTGAAAACCAAATCCCTATATTTATAGGTAAGAATCGGGGATATAACGATAATAATTTCTAGGGCTATAGGGGTACAAATGTCATTTACCAATAAACTTTAATGGACTTTCCATTTACAACAATTTGATATTTTTCCAATATTATTAAATGGGCAAATGCTAAATTATTAGTTGTTGTTGTCAAAGAAATAAGTTATGTTTAATTAACAAAAACATAAAAAAAAATTTCGCAATTTAATATATGCCATTTATTAGCTTAAAATGAATTTCTTTTTTTTCTTTTTTTTTTTAAAAAATTTTTAAGCTGAGGTTATGGTTTTATACCATTTGACCTTTAACAAGTTTTCAAGTATATATACATACTTTTTTAGTTTCTATTTCTTAAAGTCTTTATCATTTTCACGAAAAATTTTAGTGTTGATAGAAATATATAATCTTTAAAGAATAAATTAAAAAATTATCATGTTAATAGTGGAGTCAATTATGTCAAAATATAAAGTAAGATACTTGAATTAATATAAAATAAATTTATGAAATAGAGAGATGTAAGAGATAAATATTTTTGGATTAAATATTAATAGAAATTAAATTTTGAAGAATAATAAATGTATGTAAAGTGAAACGTAATGCAATGTATAGTGAGTGATATGTTACTTTTAATTAATTGTATTTTGATAAGTTTAATTATTTATAATAACAATTTTTTTTACCTGCAAAATATGTTTTATGCTTTTTAAATGTAATATGCATTTTGTTAATTTCCTAAAAAAAGATTTAACATGTATTCATGTACGAAAAATTACCTGTGAATGACATTTGTTGCTATTAATTGCTAAAACGTTCACCAACGGACTCAAAGACAAAAAATTTATTTTGTAAAGGCTAAAGTTATTCACCTACGAATTTTTCATTGATGAAAGTAAGGGTCTGTTTGATTGTAAAGATGAAATTAAATTATCTAAAAATTATTTTTCTGAGAATTGTAAATTATTGTATTTGATTGGTATAATTTTTCACGTAAAAAATGTTGAAATAAAAGTATTTTTTTGTGTTCGTTTGACTTTGTTTTATATAAAAATTGTCAATTAAAAGAATAAAATTTACTGGTATTAGGGATAAAATTTGTTTTCATTACCAAAAAAAAAATCAAGAAAATCATCATTTTTTTTGTTCATTTAGCTTTGTTTTACACAAAAATTGCCAATTAAAATGAAATATTTTTTTACAATAATTCTTAGAATTTGTTTCCATTATCAAAAAAATAAATAATAACAATAAATAAAATAAAATAAAAAATACTACAGTAACCGAGAATTCTAATTCTTCATGAAAATTTTCATATTCCAAGACAAACAAAAAATTTGAATTCTAAGAAAAATAAAACCTATCAAACAACAAAAAAGGGAAACATGAAATTGGAATTCCATTTTCCATGGAATTTAAATCCAATCAAACGGTGTCTAAGTGTTATCCAATAGATAAAAATAAAAGGCAATGCTGGACGAAAAGGATCTATTCGTTTCGGCGCCCCCTCCATGCCGTGTTTGACGTCAATTATGTCAAAATATAAAGTAAGATACTTGAATTAATATAAAATAAATTTATGAAATAGAGAGATGTAAGAGATAAATATACTAATATTTTTGGTTTAAATATTAATAGAAATTAAATTTTGAAGAATAATAAATGTATGTAAAGTGAAACGTAATGCAATGTATAGTGAGTGATATGTTACTTTTAATTAATTGTATTTTGATGAGTTTAATTATTTATTATAACAATTTTTTTTACCTGCAAAATATGTTTTATGCTTTGTAAATGTAAGATGCATTTTGTTAATTTCCTAAAAAAAGATTTAACATGTATTCATGTACGAAAAATTACCTATGAATGACATTTGTTGCTATTACTTGCTAAAACGTTCACCAACGCACTCAAAGACAAAAAAATTATTTTGTAAAGGCTAAAGTTATTCACCTACGAATTTTTCATTGATGAAATTAATGATCCGTTTGATTGTAAAGATAAAATTGAATTGTTTAAAAATTATTTTTCTAAGAATTGTAAATTATTGTGTTTGATTGGTATAGTTTTACACGTAAAAAATGTTGAAATAAAAGTACTTTTTGATGTTCGTTTGACTTTGTTTTACATAAAAATTGTCAATTAAAGAGATAGAATTCACTAGTATTAGAGATGAAATTTGTTTCCATTACCATAAAAAAAAATCAAAAAAATCATCATTTTTTTTGTTCATTTGGTTTTGTTTTACATGAAAATTGTCAATTAAAATGAAATATTATTTTACAATAATTCTTAGAATTTGTTTTCATTACCAAAAAATAATAATAATAATAATAATAAATAAAATAAAATAAAAAATGCTACAGTAATCGAGAATTCTAATTCTTCATGAAAATTTTCATATTCCAAGACAAACAAAGAATTTGAATTCTAAGAAAAATAAAACCTATCAAACAACAAAAAAAGGAAAACATGAAATTGGATTTCCATTTTCCATGGAATTTAAATCCAATCAAACGGTGTCTAAGTGTTATCCAATAGATAAAAATAAAAGGCAATGCCGGACAAAAAGGGTCTATTCGTTTCGGCGCCCCCTCCATGCCGTGTTTGGACAGGGCCTACACAGTCCTGTTCAAACAGAATTACACTAAAAATAAAGGTTTGAAAAATAATTTTCTCGTTCATTTAAGGAATTTCAGTTGGTAAATGTGTATATTATTTAGCTATGGATTTTCCTTAGGTGATTGGTTAATTTCTTTTTTGTAATTTTAAAAAGTGGTTAGCACCTAGGATTTTCAGTAGGTGACTGGCTAATATTTTTTTTAATTTAAATGTGTATTGTTTCATTTAATATTTAATTTATTCATATGTTTTCAAAATCGAACTAGGTATTAATTCCAAAGAAACAAAAAAGAAGGATTAAGGGTCAAGCGGTCAAATCATGTCGAGCCAATTGTCAAAAATAAATAAATAAGTCTACCAGAAAAATTAACCAATTAAGTTAATTCTTCAAAAAAGAAGTTAATATACATAGATGAAAGCACTTATTATACTTTGCTATATTTAATTTGCATTTTGCCCACTTCTGTTATCCATAGAAAATGAGATAACAACTATTAAAAACAAAAGAAGAAGAAGAAGCTTCAATCAATATCAATTGTCGATAATAGATCTTGACTTTTATATCAAGATAAAAGAGATATTGTTGTCGACGATTGATCTTGACTTTTATATAAAATAAAATAAAATAAAATGAGAAAGATAGAGTAAATTGGAATAAAAATAAATCAAATTCAAAAAATAATTTTATTTGGAATTTAGATTTTTATTCATCTTTCAAATAAAAAATAATGATAGAACATTACGTTAGGAATCTAAATTAAAGTCAACAATTTCAATCACTCATTTTACGAGACTCACAATATTTATCAATTTTTAATCATATGTTTCATCATCTTCTAATAAAATTTACTAATGATAAAAATGTATACAAAGTTGTTATTATTATTATTTGATAGTACGTAGAAGAGCTCCATTAACCAAAAAGATGAAATAATAAATAAAATAGTAGTAGAAAGATTTAAAAGAGAAAGATTAAAAGGACTAAGTTTTTGTTTAGTCTTTTATAAGTGAGGATCGTGCATTGCACAATCATTATTATAATTTTAGAAGGAATTTTGTTAAAATGACGGACTATTTTAGAACATCTAAACAATTAATTATGTTGATTAATTAATGCATAAACATTGAGGTTTTATGATATATATATATATATATATATATATGAAGGTTCATAGAAATTTAACAATTTTGAATATGATTGATTTCATATTTGGATTGAAACATTAGGTTTTTAAGCGTCATTATTTAATATAAAAAAAAAAAAAAAGTGATGCGATCTAAAGGCAAGATAAAATTTCTTAGTATGTATCATTTAACAACGAGGGGGCTCACAACCAATTGCCATATAGGTTTTAGAATACAAGCACATGACCCAAGCAGAAAATAATTTTAAAAACTACAATAAGTAGAAGATAAAATGAGCCCAATATATGCAGTTTATCTTTTTACACAAATAGAGCAAATTAGAACATCTTTAAGAGGGAAAATCACATATGTAGACTTTGAAATCTAAAGCACTCACTGCAATATTAAATAATGATTCACTGACAGGTATTGTTCATTGTTGTTGATGTTGGAGATGCATTTATGTATCTGTGATGTAAACAGAGAATAATTAAACAGTGAATCACAGTATTGAGTTAGAGAATGTATTATATTTATGATCTTGCTTAAAATTGTGATGGTAGAAGGAAACGTAATTATATTCATTGAAAATGATGATTCGAATAAACAACTCGAGGGCAATTCAAAATGTGAATTCGTTCCTAACTTTAAACACTTCAATGAACCCCCATCACATCTATCTTCCTTCCCTCTCAATGACTTAACTACACTTATGCCCTGCTAGCTATAACTTGAACCTATAACGGCTTTATTCAGCTGCCTACTCTATATCATTGCTAAATGTAGCCTTCTCATTCTTTCTTCTTACACGAGTAAATCTAATTGAAGGTCTATTATGCACACACAATCGACAAAAGAGTACCACATAGTCTAATCATTTGACAAAATACACAACACAAGCTTCAGTAGGCCCTAAGATTTTGATTTAAAGACACATGAAAAAGCATTATATTATCCAATCATTTGACAAATACACCTTATAAAGTTCAATAAATCCATGCTATTTGGAATTAAAAAACATAATCTAAGCATAAAATAATTTAAGAAATCATGTTAAATAAAATAACAAACCAGTAATCACACAATCGACGAAAACTATTAAAAGGTGAGAGAATAGAGTTTCTTATACCTTTAAAAAAATTCTCAAATGTAATGCAAATAAAAATACAGTGTTGAAACATGTAGATGGGATTTTGTTATTGGGTTCTTATAAAGCAATTAGAAACAGCTTATTCTACAACAGAGTAGAAATTTGTATAGAGCACTTCGCATGCGAGCTCAGCTGGCCAAACCCCGCATGACACTGTAAAACTAATTGTTACCATTAGCCAAGGAAGTTAGAGACATGAAATATGATGTAAAATTAAAAGCTATACTTAGTGGAGCTCTAAAGAGATGAGAATAATAATAATAATAATAATAATAATAATAAAAAAATTGGGCAATCCACTGAAAAGAAGAAAAAAAAGAAAAAAAAGAAAAAAGAAACACTAATGAAAATCAAAAGCAAAATGTTAAAAGAAACTAAAAAAGTAAATATGTTGGCTGGAATGTCACACAGGTACCAATTTTTTATACAATATGAAACATTTCCAATGCTTTATTCATAACGTACATAATGGTCTAAAATCAGCACAAAAATGATAATTAAGAAAGTATAAAAGAAGTCAAAGGCTGACATCAAGAAAATGAAAAAATACCTCAAGATATTCCTATGAGTAGTGGGTATGTAATTTACTGCCCTTTGCTCTGGACTTTTTGTTCTCAAGAAACAAATTAAAATTGACAAATTTTGAGGGTCGAGCTGAAGAGAAATAGAGAGTCATGCAAATTTACTATTAGGTTCAGTTAATCATCCTGTTAGTAGTTTCGTAGTGACAAATTATCCCGTTTGCTTACTACCAGAAATATCCATATTAGAAAGTCAAAATTCATGAATAAAATCAATACAAATTCCATTTATATAATAGAACCATTTGGGTACTGATTCTAGCATATGAACATGAAGTGAAACAATTGGGTGAAACGAAAAAGAAAAAAGGAAAGCAAAGTGAACACATTCAGATATCAAGAAACCAATAAACATAAAAGATTTATGCTGAGTGTACAGAATAAAAATGCACAGATAGTGTACAGAAGCCTCACATTTAAGGTGGGCCCCACATGATTATTTTATTGTAAAAAAACCACCTGTCCCACCCCCAGCTGAGTGTTTTCTGTAAGGCTTCTGTACAGCCTTTATCTGTACGTATATCATAGTTCAACATTAAATATGAAATAGTTTCTAGTTGCCTATAAAAACTCTCAGTCTCCGACTTTGTATTTTGGAATTCCTTTCATGCTTCAATATTCATTCGTGAGGGCTCTACTCCAGAGACGGGAATTATTTCAGCGGTGAATGAAATTTTTTTTTCCTTTTGAGTTTTTATTGTATATTTAAAGACAATATTAGATTTCGAACTACTTTCATAGTAAAGCTCCAGGTAAATGCTGAGTTTTCTTCTATTCTATAAATAATACAGAAAACTAATGGAATAGGTCAAACCTTTCTAATAATCTTCTATCATTTTAATTTCATTATTATATATATTAAAGAACTCAGAAAAGAACGTTAACATACACATTGAACCCATTACAAAATTAATCATATGGTCCTTGTTCACTTCCTTTTCTTTTTTTTGCTTTTCCTATCGTATAATAATTCAATTTTGTATCTCTTCTACATTTCATCGTAGTTGAAGTTTTATTATAATTATTACACATAAAAGAAGAAATATGGCTCCAAAATAGATTTATACCTTTGGTATATATTCATAACCTCCACCATTTATATTTAACAAAGCTAGAGACAAAACTCTATCGGGCACCATGACAGCCAATATACAAGCAATTGTAGCTCCGGATTAATCTATTTGTACCAAATAGTTTACCGAATTGACAAGTGGCGGCCCCCTATTGGAGCCACAATCGTCCCTCCAATAGGGGACCGCCACTTGTCAATGCGATAAATCATTAGGTAAACCATTTGGTACTTGTAGCATCTTCCTTGTAGCTCCAGCATCATAAAAAAGGAAAGTAGGTAAGCATGAAACATGATGCAACAGGTGAGGAAAGCAAAATTAATTACTGTAGTGTGAACTTGACCCTGTCAAATATGATCATGTACTCATGTATGAACATAACATATGATACAACTCTATATCCTCGGTCCCATTTTTGCCAAGCCTATGAGAAGCATTTTAGGGGCATGGTTTAAAAAAGAAACCAAAAAAAAAAAAAAAAAAAAAAAAAAAAAAAAAAAAAAAAAAAGATACAAAGCATCTAATTTAAATGGAAATTATCTACAATTTAAGCTATAATGAGAAACATGTTAGAAAACAACAAATCAAAGATGAAGAATGGAGGAGAAAGAGAGAAAACGAATCGTAGCAGCCTCCGAACTTGATTTCATAATGTAAGATTACAATGATTTATATAGTGCAAATCTAAGGAAACATAATAAGACTAAACTACCCTTAACCTAATTAACTTATTACTTTAACATCCCCCTCAAACTCACGATACTACGACAAGGAGCAACAAGAGTTTGACCAACAAAAAGCGTAAATGATAAATCGAATTTGACTTCGTGGCAAAGTCTACAAGCTGCAACGAGGGAGAGCAACAAAAGGTAGGGAAATGATGCCCAACTGCAGATAACCAACGAAACCACACAATCTCAGCTAAACCCACTGCAGATAACCAACGAAACCACACAATAACCAACGAAACCACACAATCTCAGTTAAATCCACTGCAGATAACCAACGAAACCATACAATCTCAGTTAAACCAAACGGATGCAAATTTCAAATTCCAAATGAACTTGACATATCAATTCCAAGAACTGACTATGCCAAATTCCAATCTCCAAATAGACTGGGCAAACAACTGACCATGCCAAATTCCAAACTCCAAATAGCTTGAACAAACAACTGACTATGCCAAATTACAAACTCCAAATAGCTTGGACAAACAAAATTTCTAATCCCATAAACTGGGCAAACAAACAAAATTTCCAAATCCCGTGAACCGGGCATCAAACGAAATTTTCAATCCCACGAACTGGGCACAAATTTCAAATTCAAGCTCGACAAATGCCAAATTCCAGATACACTGGATCAACACCAAAACAAATTTCCAATCCAAATAGATCCAACATTAATTAACCGACCCAATAAGCTGTCTAATACACCAAAAACAGCCCAAACCAATTACAGAAACCAAATTGCTGTCCAAACAAATTTAACCCAAAATTCAGCCCATTCACTATACTTTCAAAATTCTTAATGAAGCAGCCCAAAAAAAATAAAATACTGCAGCACAACCCTCTGTCTATGGCCCCATAAGCCAGAACCAAACTCTTCATAGCCCAATAACCACACAATAAAATACAGGTCCAATAAAAATAATACAGCCCACAGCTTTGGACCAACACAACACTTTCCAATTTCAACACAATCCAGTATGACAGTACCTAAAACCGCACTACCGCAATATCACTACATGTCGCTGCAAATTCAACCCTCACCCATCCGCCGCGGACCACAACTCAGCCTCCGGCATCTGCCTTCTCCACTATTGCCGTCGCCGGCCACTACATCTCCAACTACGACCAATTTCTTTAACACATCACCAGACAATCCAAATGCAAAGGCAGAAGAACCCAGCGATGCTCCTCCGCTAAAACCAGAAAAATCAACAACGAGCAGCTCCCTGGCAGGCCACCAAACCAAGAAAGCCCGGAACTGCTGAATACACACATAGAGGAATCGAAAAACCCAGGGGAAGAGAGAATAGGACCTGCTTCGACCACTCACAGGACGTCGAAAACAACTGTTCCGGCCAGACAGCTCAGA
This sequence comes from Olea europaea var. sylvestris, assembly GCF_002742605.1. NCBI lineage: Eukaryota > Viridiplantae > Streptophyta > Magnoliopsida > Lamiales > Oleaceae > Olea > Olea europaea. Next base: position 5,854,104 of record NC_036239.1, read on the forward strand.
CCCAACCCTAGACGCCCCTCAAAAACCTAATATCAAGAAAAAAAAGAAACTGAACAAAATTGTAAGTCAGACGAGCCGGACGAGCAGCCAAAGGCCACTCGCCGGAAGCGAAATTCAAAGGCTGATTTGTTTAGGATCGAAACAGCTCTGATACCATGTTAGAAAACAACAAATTAAAGATGAAGAATGGAGGAGAAAGAGAGAAAACGAATCGTAGCAGCCTCCGAACTTGGTTTCATAATGTAAGATTACAATGGTTTATATAGTGCAAATCTAAGGAAATATAATAAGACTAAACTACCCTTAATCTAATTAACTTATTACTTTAACAAAACCAATCACAAAATTAAGCAACTTAAAATTTTATTACACTCGTATATTCGAACTTTTTGATGGGAACAGAACTCCTTACCCATTTCCCGATTATCAAATGCATAGATCTCAATGCGATCATCGACCGTTGACTAATCTCACTGCTCCAAACATCAATCGTCGACTCATCGACATTTTGAGTTACCATCCCAGTGAGACCATTTACCAATGAACCCCATAAATCATTGGTCTTAGCCAATCCTAACTATTGAAAATCCATTAAAGTGATTCAAATAATTGGGTAAAATGATAGAATCTAATTATCGATGATCAAAACAATTTTCGTTAGCCCATGATCGTAACTTCTATATAAATATTGGATGCATTGGTTAAATAAAAAGGGGTGGGATTTAAATACATACCTATTAATATAAGAGATGTCACCAGTAGCCGCATAAAAGATACTAAACCTAAAATTGGGAGACTATAATTGGTACTTGTTTATTAAGATTAAAAAATGCATGACTGATTTTGACTACAAGATTTTACAAAAAAATAAAAAATAAAAAAAAAGTTCAAATTTTTTATTTTTTAATTCATTTTTCTCATTTAAAGATTATTGGACATACTTTGAAATTGTCAAAGTTAATACCAACACTTATTTTTTAATCATCAATGTAAATAAATAAATAAATAAATATATATATATATATATATATATATATATATATATTGCAACTAATTAGAAATTAAAAGAACTGTATTCAATGTAAATTTGACTAACGAGATTATAAATTAGTTGACATTAACTTCTTCGGACAAATTATACTGCAAATAGTACAAAGAAAAAAGAAAATAAAATCTAATGCATCTGATTTCATAAAGTAGACCCAACAATGAACAAAGAAAGAAGAAACTAAGATCTCCAAAACGTACAAGAAATTATTCTAAATCACCCGAAAATACAAATATGAGAAATGGAAACCGAAAAATTCACATTTTAGCTTCCTATAAATGACATAAATAGCTTCGAAAAAGAGCAAACCCCAAAGAATGAACTCAACATAAACGAACCAAACTCATAGTAGAGGCATATTAAGCTCGAAATTTATGGAGCAATCTAAAAGAAAGATAAAAAAAAATAAAAAAATTCATAAAAGGTTCCAAACAAACTCTTCAATGGATCACAAAAAATCACTAAATGGGATCCCAACAAAAGAACTTGCAGTCCACATTGTCTTCAGAGAATCGTGAGAGAAAATAACAGAAAAGAGCGAAGAAGAAAACGTAGATCTTGCAAAAACTAAAAGTAGAGCATCAACAAAAAAATAGAAAAAATTAACACCCCCTCAAAAAAATATGCACCCAACAAATAAAGAAATCGAAAACACACGTGAATCTGGAACTCGAGCAAATCCCCAAAAGGATGAATCGAACAAAAAATATATATATACCCAACTCAGGGGCTAGATGTAGCAATCTCAAAATCCATAAAAAGCTCCAAACAAACTCTTCAATGGACCAGAAAATCGCTAAATGGGATGCCAAAAACAAGGATTGAAAGCCCTCGTAGTCTTTAGAGAATCGTTAGAGAAAATAAGAGAATAGAGAGAAGAAGAAGAAAAATTGAATATTGCAATGGGTGTGTGGGGGAAGTGGAGAGGTGATCTGCATGAAAAATGAAGTCAAAAAGCAATGAATGAATGAAGAAAATGTGTTAAACAGAGAGTAATGTCTGAGAGAGAGAGAGAGAGAGAGAGAGAAATGTATCTATGCATCTGATGGTTGCGTCTGAAACTGAACAAATCAAGTACATGTTTGTGCATGGAATTGAATAAATCATCAACTGCCTCAAATTGCATTTAATGTGGGAAAAGTCTACAAAAGAAATTGGACCAAATCTGAATCACGTCGTTTTTACAGTTACTATTATTCAAAAAATAATAATATACGAATGATATATGTGTCAGCATGATCTCTCATGGGGTGATCAAGTTGGTGGAGTAGATGATCGCGGCTGTCTTTGTCTAGTGCGATTAGCTTGGTTGGCGTGATTTGCAGATTATTACGTCAGTCCGAGGATTTATCCAGCGCGCACCCAAAGGATAGCGACTACAAATTCTCCCGTCATAAAAAAAAATAAAATAAAATGTATCAGCATGACATCATAGTGACGCGTTATGAACAATAGCAACGAAGTTCCCTCTTTTAAGATTGTAGGGAAATGCATGCAATATAAACACTCTCTTAAACATTAACAAGTACCATGAAGTTATGGAATCAAAAAAAAAAAAAAGTGTGATTTGTCATTCAACAACGAGGTTACTTCGATAAATCACATGTCATCAAATATTTTCTACATGTCCTTGTGAAATGTGACCAATGAAATTTGTCATGAAGGGCACGATAATATTGCAAACCTCATGTTTGTTTCGTTTGCCATGATCATCACGTAAAAGGGAAAAACTTATTTAACTCCAAGCTAATTGTATACCTATACCTAGTACAAAATTATCAAAATCTATAAATGTCAACATAATTGTCATTCATTATGGTAGAGAAAATCGAGGCTTGAGGAATGACTTTTTCGTTGCCAATAGAATATTTCCATCCGACATTTTATTACTATACATTTAATTCACATCATTTAACCCTAATAANAATGACTTTTTCGTTGCCAATAGAATATTTCCATCCGACATTTTATTACTATACATTTAATTCACATCATTTAACCCTAATAACGACATATGAAAGATCTATACATTTTTATCAATAGTAAACACGCTACACTTTCGAATCTCTATCACAACAATTACGTGGATGGTTAAAAATGCTGATCACACACCCTCACCAAATTTTCCAGAAAATCAAAGCTTACCGACTTTTGATTTAAGATTAGTCCATTCTATTTAATTACCTTTAGTTATTGATTAAAGTTTTCTTCGTTTTTTCCTTGCATTGGTTGACTAAGTGCAGATACGTCTGAAGCTCGTGGCGGGTGGTAATGTTACTGACGTTTAAATACGGCAGGCTCCGGCTGCTTAAACGGAGCTCGCTACCGACATCGGCGTACACCCATTGAGTGTCCTCGACAAATTTTCTAATCCACGTTGAAATGTTAGCCATGAGAGTATCATAATTGTTCGCCATTTTGTCGTTGTTGTCGATGACAAAACCTGGGACTTTTGTTATGAGATCATCGGAATTTACTATACGTAATACTTTCGTGCCTTGTCTATCGAGGTGGCTTCTAAAGCTCCGATTCCCCACTCGCGGACCGGCGAAGGATATTACGGTGACAAGGGGAATGTTGTCGAAGGTTTTTTTAATGTCATAGGCGGCGAGGGTGGCAAGGGCCGCGCCGAGGGAATGGCCGGTGATGGTGATGCTTAGAGGCTCATCGTCGTAAATTTTGAGAATTTTTGAAACTTCTTCTCGTACCTGTTTTTGCAGGCTCGGACGATTTCGAATACTGGAAGTGTACAAACTTAAAAACCCACTTTCCACCATTGGACACGAGCATTCACTTGGCTTGGAATTAGCATTGGGCCAAGGAGTTAGAGTGGCTCGAAGATTTTCCAACCATTCCAGGCATGTAGCCGTGCCTCGGAATGCAAGTACAACGTCGCGTCGTCCGAGCCTGGAAATTTCTCTTCTGTCATGGCACACCGCCGTGTAACCGATCCAGCTTGATTGCATGGACATCCAACTCGGTGCCTTTTCAATCCAACTTGGTAATTGAATCCCACAAGTTGCGACTAAATTCTTGGTAACTCTATATCCCGTTGTGGAAAATCCTGTTTCCTCGAGAAGTTTTCTTTTAGGGTACCGGCACGTAGCATAAGAAGAAGAGGATGGATCAAAATCAAATGATCTATATGCAGCTTCGACAAAATTACCAAATCGAATAATCTCACTGCGTAAATTATCGTCGAGAGGATCGAGTAAACCTTCCCAGTTCTTGATTCCCTGATAATCCATCCACCTCTCTTTAAGTTTCACTGGATTTGGAGACCTAGACCAGCTGGAATTATTGATATTGGACACTATGAAACTATTTTCCAAATAGTTGGGAGCCTGGATTTTCATGTTTAGGTTTTTCTTGGAGTTTTGAGGTGGGTATGCAATTTGTGGAGTGGCATTAGATATGCCTGGTTGAACAGATTTAATAGAGAGGCTCATGATTAGAAAGGCTGTGAAGTACTTGAAGAAGTTCTCGGTGTGATGTCTCTTATTTTGTACCCACATACAGAAGCTTGAATTGGGCTTTTATAGGATTAGAGTTTAGAACACGCTCACTTTAGGTGAGAAAGGGACCAACATGTAATATCTGTATGTATATGTATTTATGTGAATATGAGTGTGTATACCCAGTAAACGTCATACATACATTTGTACATATATCTTCAAGGATGGACACGGGTTTTGCAAAGAAATCGAATCGAAAAACTTTCCTTCCTTATGAAGGGCAGCTGCTCGACCAAGCAACCAATTACCACCCTAAAACATA